>NW_028153951.1:0-260000 GCF_964211835.1 Anser anser
ATCCCCAGTGGAGCCAGTGCACTTTCTGGACTCACTGCACTGCATCCCCAGTGGCGCCAGTGCACTCCCTGGACTAACCGGGGTGCATCCCCAGTGGTGCCAGTGCACTCTCTGGACTCACTGCACTGCATCCCCAGTGGTGCCAGTGCACTGTCTGGACTCACTGGGGTGCATCCCCAGTGGTGCCAGTGCACTCTCTGGACTCACTGCACTGCATCCCCAGTGGTGCCAGTGCACTCTCTGGACTCACTGCACTCTATCCCCACTGGTACCAGTGCACTCTCTGGTGTCACTGCACTGAATCCCCAGTGGTGCCAGTGCACTCTCTGGACCCACTTCACTGCATCTCCAGTGGTACCAGTGCACTCTCTGGACTCACTTCACTGCATCCCCACTGGTGCCAGTGCACTCTCTGGACTCACTGCACTGCATCCCCAGTGGTGCCAGTGCACTCTCTGGACTCACTGCACTGCATTCCCAGTGGTGCCAGTGCACTCTCTGGACTCACTTCACTGCATCCCCAGTGGTGCCAGTGCCCTCTCTGAACTCACTGCACTGCATCCCCAGTGGTGCCACTGCACTCCCTGGACTCACCGGGGTGCATCCCCAGTGGTGCCAGTGCACTCTCTGGACTCACTGTACTGCATCCCCAGTGGTGCCAGTGCACTCCCTGGACTCACTGCACTGCATTCCCAGTGGTGCCAGTGCACTCTCTGGACTCACTGCACTGCATCCCCAGTGGTGCCAGTGCACTCCCTGGACTCACTGCAGTGCATCCCCAGTGGTGCCAGTGCACTCTCTGGACTCACTGCACTGCATCCCCTGTGGTGCCAGTGCACTCCCTGGACTCACCGGCGTGCATCCCCAGTGGTGCCAGTGCACTCCCTGGACTCACTGCACTGCATCCCATGTGGTGCCAGTACACTCCCTGGACTCACCGGGGTGCATCCCCAGTGGTGCCAGTGCACTCTCTGGACTCACTGCACTGCATCACCATTGGTGCCAGTGCACTCTCCGGACTCACTGCACTGCATCCGCACTGGTCCCAGTGCACTCTTTCGAGTCACTGCACTGCATCCCCATTAGTGCCAGTGCATTCTCTGGAGACACTGCACTGCATCCCCAGTGGTGCCAGTGCACTCTCTGGACTCACTGCACTGCATCCCCAGTGGTGCCAGTGCACTCTCTGGACTCACTGCAGTGCATCCCCAGTGGTGCCAGTGCACTCTCTGGACTCACTGCACTGCATCCCCAATGGTGCCACTGCACTCTCTGGACTCACTGCAGTGCATCCCCAGTGGTGCCAGTGCACTCTCTGGACTCACTGCAGTGCATCCCCAGTGGTGCCAGTGGACTCTCTGGAGTCACTGCAGTGCATCCCCTGTTGTGCCAGTGCACTCTCTGGACTCACTGCACTGCATCCCCAGTGGTGCCAGTGCACTCTCTGGACTCACTGTACTGCATCCCCAGTGGTGCCAGGTCACTCTCTGGACTCACTGAAGTGCATCCCCAGTGGTGCCAGTGCACTCTCTCGACTCACTGCACTGCATCCCCAGGGGTGCCAGTGGCTCTCTGGACTCACTGCACTGAATCACCAGTGGTGCCAGTGCACTCTGTGGACTCACAGCAGTGCATCCCCAGTAGTGCCAATGCACTCTCTGGACTCACTGCAGTGCAACCCCAGTGGTGCCAGTGCACTCCCTGGACTCACTGCACTGAATCCCCAGTGGAGCCAGTGCACTTTCTGGACTCACTGCACTGCATCCCCAGTGGTGCCAGTGCACTCCCTGGACTAACCGGGGTGCATCCCCAGTGGTGCCAGTGCACTCTCTGGACTCACTGCACTGCATCCCCAGTGGTGCCAGTGCACTGTCTGGACTCACTGGGGTGCATCCCCAGTGGTGCCAGTGCACTCTCTGGACTCACTGCACTGCATCCCCAGTGGTGCCAGTGCACTCTCTGGACTCACTGCACTGCATTCCCAGTGGTGCCAGTGCACTCTCTGGACTCACTGCACTGCATCCCCAGTGGTGCCAGTGCACTCTCTGGACCCACTTCACTGCATCTCCAGTGGTACCAGTGCACTCTCTGGACTCACTTCACTGCATCCCCACTGGTGCCAGTGCACTCTCTGGACTCACTGCACTGCATCCCCAGTGGTGCCAATGCACTCTCTGGACTCACTGCACTGCATTCCCAGTGGTGCCAGTGCACTCTCTGGACTCACTTCACTGCATCCCCAGTGGTGCCAGTGCCCTCTCTGAACTCACTGCACTGCATCCCCAGTGGTGCCACTGCACTCCCTGGACTCACCGGGGTGCATCCCCAGTGGTGCCAGTGCACTCTCTGGACTCACTGTACTGCATCCCCAGTGGTGCCAGTGCACTCCCTGGACTCACTGCACTGCATTCCCAGTGGTGCCAGTGCACTCTCTGGACTCACTGCACTGCATCCCCAGTGGTGCCAGTGCACTCCCTGGACTCACTGCACTGCATCCCCAGTGGTGCCAGTGCACTCTCTGGACTCACTGCACTGCATCCCCTGTGGTGCCAGTGCACTCCCTGGACTCACCGGCGTGCATCCCCAGTGGTGCCAGTGCACTCCCTGGACTCACTGCACTGCATCCCATGTGGTGCCAGTACACTCCCAGGACTCACCGGGGTGCATCCCCAGTGGTGCCAGTGCACTCTCTGGACTCACTGCACTGCATCACCATTGGTGCCAGTGCACTCTCCGGACTCACTGCACTGCATCCGCACTGGTCCCAGTGCACTCTTTCGAGTCACTGCACTGCATCCCCATTAGTGCCAGTGCATTCTCTGGACTCACTGCACTGCATCCCCAGTGGTGCCAGTGCACTCTCTGGACTCACTGCACTGCATCCCCAGTGGTGCCAGTGCACTCTCTGGACTCACTGCAGTGCATCCCCAGTGGTGCCAGTGCACTCTCTGGACTCACTGCACTGCATCCCCAATGGTGCCACTGCACTCTCTGGACTCACTGCACTGCATCCCCAGTGGTGCCAGTGCACTCTCTGGACTCACTGCAGTGCATCCCCAGTGGTGCGAGTGGACTCTCTGGAGTCACTGCAGTGCATCCCCTGTTGTGCCAGTGCACTCTCTGGACTCACTGCACTGCATCCCCAGTGGTGCCAGTGCACTCTCTGGACTCACTGTACTGCATCCCCAGTGGTGCCAGGTCACTCTCTGGACTCACTGAAGTGCATCCCCAGTGGTGCCAGTGCACTCTCTCGACTCAATGCACTGCATCCCCAGGGGTGCCAGTGGCTCTCTGGACTCACTGCACTGAATCACCAGTGGTGCCAGTGCACTCTGTGGACTCACAGCAGTGCATCCCCAGTAGTGCCAATGCACTCTCTGGACTCACTGCACTGCATCCCCAGTGGTGCCAGTGCACTCTCTGGACTCACTGCAGTGCATCTCCAGTGGTGACAGTGCACTCTCTGGAGTCACTGCACTGCATCCCCAATGGTGCCAGTGCACTCTCTGGACTCACTGCACTGAATCCCCTGTGGTGCCAGTGCACTCTCTGGACACAATGCACTGCATCCCCAGTGGTGCCAGGGCACTCTCTGGACTCACTGCACTGCATCCCCAATGGTGCCAGTGCACTCTCTGGACTCACTGCACTGCATCCCCAGTGGTGCCAGTGCACACTCTCGAGTCACTGCACTGTATCCCCAGTGGTGCCTGTGCAGTCTCTGGACTCACTGCAGTGCATCCCCAGTGGTGCCAGTGCACTCTCTGGACTCACTGCACTGCATCCCCAGTGTTCCCACTGCACTCTCTGGACTCACTGCAGTGCAGCCCCTGAGGTGCCTGTGCACTCTCTGGACTCACTGCACTGCATCCCCAGTGGTGCCAGTGCACTCTATGGACTCACTGCAGTGCATCCCCAGTGGTGCCAGTGCACTCTCTGGACTCACTGCACTGCATCCCCAGTGGTGCCAGTGCACTCTCTGGACTCACATCACTGAATGAACAGTGGTGCCAGTGCACTCTCTGGACTCATTGCAGTGCATCCCCAGTGGTGCCAGTGTAGTCTCTGGACTCACTGCACTGCATCCCCAGTGGTGCCAGTGCACTCTCTGGACTCACGGCACTGCATCCCCAGTGGTGCCAGTGCACTCTCTGGACTCACTGCAGTGCATCCCCAGTGGTGCCAGTGCACTCTCTGCACTCACTGCACTGCTTCCACTGTGGTGCCAGTGAACTCTCTGCACTCACTGCACTGCATCCCCAGTGGTGCCAGTGCACTCTCTGGACTCACTGCAGTGCATCCCCAGTGGTGACAGTGCAGTCTCTGTAGTCACTGCAGTGCATCCCCTGGTGGTGACAGTGCATTCTCTGGACACACTGCACTGCATCCGCAGTGGAGCCAGTGCACTCTCTGGACTCACTGCAGTGCATCCCCAGTGGTGCCAGTGCACTCCCTGGACTCACTGCACTGCATCCCCAGTAGTGCCAGTGCACTCTCTGGACTCACTGCACTGCATCCCCAGTGGTGGCAGTGCACTCTCTGGACTCACTGCATTGCATCTCCAGTGGTGCCAGTGCACTCACTGGACTCACTGCACTGCATCCCCAGTGGTGCCAACGCACTCTCTGGAGTCACTGCACTGCATCCCCAGTGGTGCCAGTGCACTCTCTGGACTCACTGCACTGCATCCCAGTGGTGCCGTGCACTCTCTGGACTCACCGGGGTGCATCCCTAGTGGTGCCAGTGCACTCTCTCGACTCTATGAACGGCATACCCAGTGGTGCCAGTGCACTCCCTGGACTCACTGCACTGCATCCCCACTCGTGCCAGTGCACTCTCTGGACCCACTGCACTGCATCCCCACTGGTGCCAGTGCACTCCCTGGACTCACTGCACTGCATCCCCAGTGGTGCCAGTGCACTCTCTGGACTCACTGCACTGCATCCCCAGTGGTGCCAGTGCACTCCCTGGACTCACCGGGGTGCATCCCCAGTGGTGCCAGTGCACTCCCTGGACTCACTGCACTGCATCCCCAGTGGTGACAGTACACTCCCTGGACTCACCGGAGTGCATCCCCAGTGGTGCCAGTGCACTCTCTGGACTCACTGCACTGCATCACCATTGGTGCCAGTGCACTCTCCGGACTCACTGCACTGCATCCCCAGTGGTGCCAGTGCATTCTCTGAACTCACTGCACTGCATCCCCAGTGGTGCCAGTGCACTCTCTGGACTCACTACAGTGCATCCCCAGTGGTGCCAGTGCACTCTGTGGACTCAGTGCACTGCATCCCCAATGGTGCCACTGCACTCTCTGGACTCACTGCAGTGCATCCCCAGTGGTGCCAGTGCACTCTCTGGACTCACTGCAGTGCATCACCAGTGGTGCCAGTGGACTCTCTGGAGTCACTGCACTGCATCCCCTGTTGTGCCAGTGCACTCTCTGGATTCACTGCACTGCATCCCCAGTGGTGCCAGTGCACTCTCTGGACTCACTGTACTGCATCCCCAGTGGTGCCAGGTCACTCTCTGGACTCACTGAAGTGCATCCCCAGTGGTGCCAGTGCACTCTCTGGACTCACTGCAGTGCATCCCCAGTGGTGCCAGTGGCTCTCTGGACTCACTGCACTGAATCACCAGTGGTGCCAGTGCACTCTGTGGACTCACTGCAGTGCATCCCCACTGGTGCCAATGCACTCTCTGGACTCACTGCAGTGCATCCCCAGTGGTGCCAGTGCACTCTCTGGACTCACTGCAGTGCATCTCCAGTGGTGCCAGTGCACTCTCTGGAGTCACTGCAGTGCATCCCCAATGGTGCCAGTGCACTCTCTGGACACACTGCACTGCATCCCCAGTGGTGCCAGGGCACTCTCTGGACTCACTGCACTGCATCCCCAATGGTGCCAGTGCACTCTCTGGACTCACTGCAGTGAATCCCCAGTGGTGCCAGTGCACACTCTCGAGTCACTGCACTGTATCCCCAGTGGTGCCTGTGCAGTCTCTGGACTCACTGCAGTGCATCCCCAGTGGTGCCAGTGCACTCTATGGACTCACTGCACTGCATCCCCAGTGTTCCCACTGCACTCTCTGGACTCACTGCAGTGCAGCCCCTGAGGTGCCAGTGCACTCTCTGGACTCACTGCAGTGCATCCCCAGTGGTGCCAGTGCACTCTATGGACTCACTGCAGTGCATCCCCAGTGGTGCCAGTGCACTCTCTGGACTCACTGCACTGCATCCCCAGTGGTGCCAGTGCACTCTCTGGACTCACATCACTGAATGAACAGTGGTGCCAGTGCACTCTCTGGACTCACTGCACTGCATCCCCAGTGGTGCCAGTGTAGTCTCTGGACTCACTGCACTGCATCCCCAGTGGTGCCAGTGCACTCTCTGGACTCACTGCAGTGCATCCCCAGTGGTGCCAGGGCACTCTCTGGACTCACGGCACTGCATCCCCAGTGGTGCCAGTGCACTCTCTGGACTCACTGCAGTGCATCCCCAGTGGTGCCAGTGCACTCTCTGCACTCACTGCACTGCATCCCCTGTGGTGCCAGTGAACTCTCTGCACTCACTGCACTGCATCCCCAGTGGTGCCACTGCACTCTCTGGACTCACTGCAGTGCTTCCCCACTGGTGACAGTGCACTCTCTGTAGTCACTGCAGTGCATTCCCTGTGGTGACAGTGCATTCTCTGGACACACTGCACTGCATCCCCAGTGGAGCCAGTGCACTCTCTGGACTCACTGCAGTGCATCCCCAGTGGTGCCAGTGCACTCCCTGGACTCACTGCACTGCATCACCAGTGGTGCCAGTGCACTCTCTGGACTCACTGCACTGCATCCCCAGTGGTGCCAGTGCACTCTCTGGACTCACTGCGCTGCATCACCATTGGTGCCAGGGCACTCTCCGGACTCACTGCAGTGCATCCCCAGTGGTGCCAGTGCACTTTTTCAAGTCACTGCACTGCATCCCCATTAGTGCCAGTGCATTCTCTGGACTCACTGCACTGCATCCCCAGTGTTGCCAGTGCACTCTCTAGACTCACTGCAGTGCATCCCCAGTGGTGCCAGTGCACTCTCTGGACTCACTGCGCTGCATCCTCAGTGGTGCCAGTGTAATCTCTGGACTCACTGCAGTGCATCCCCAGTGGTGCCAGTGCACTCTCTGGACTCACTGCACTGCTTCCCCAGTGGTGCCAGTGCACTCTCTGGAGGCACTGCACTGCATCCCCATTGGTGCCAGTGCACTCTCTGGACTCACTGCACTGCATCTCCAGTGGTGCGAGTGCACTCTCTGGACTCACTGCAGTGCATCCCCTCTTGTGCCAGTGCACTCTCTGCATTCACAGCACTGCATCCCCTATGGTGCCAGTGCACTCTCTGGAGGCACTGCACTGCATCCCCATTGGTGCCAGTGCACTCTCTGGACTCACTGCACTGCATCTCCAGTGGTGCGAGTGCACTCTCTGGACTCACTGCAGTGCATCCCCTCTTGTGCCAGTGCACTCTCTGCATTCACAGCACTGCATCCCCTATGGTGCCAGTGCACTCTCTGGACTCACTGCACTGCATCCCCAGTGGTCCCAGTGCACTCTCTGGACTCACTGCAGTGCATCCCCAGTGGTGCCAGTGCACTCTCTGGACTCACTGCACTGCATCCCCAGTGGTGCCAGTGCACTCTCTGGACTCACTGCACTGCATCCCCAGTGGTGACAGTGCTCTCTCTGTAGTCACTGCGCTGCATCCCCAGTGGTGCCAGTGCACTCTCTGGACTCACTGCACTGCATCCCCAGTGGTGCCAGTGCACTCTCTGGACTCACTTCACTGCACGCCCAGTTCTGACAGTGCACTCTCTGGACTCACTGTAGTACACCCCCAGTGGTGCTAGTGCACTCTCTGGACTCACTGCACTGCATCCCCAGTGGTGCCAGTGCACTCTGGACTCACTGCACTGCATCCCCGGTGGTGCCAGTGCACTCTCTGGACTCACTGCACTGCATCCCCAGTGGTGCCAGTGCACTCTCTGGACTCACTGCACTGCATACCCAGTGGTGACAGTGCACTCTCTGGACTCACTGCGCTGCATCACCAGTGGTGACAGTGCACTCTCTGGACTCACTGCAGTGCATCCCCAGTGGATCCAGTGCACTCTCTGGACTCACTGCACTGCATCCCCAGTGGTGCCAGTGCACTCTCTGGACTCACTGCACTGCATCTCCAGTACTGACAGTGCACTCTCTGGACTCACTGCACTGCATCCCCTGTGGTGCCAGTGCACTCTCTGGACTCACTGCACTGCATCCCCAGTGGTGACAGTGCTCTCTCTGTAGTCACTGCACTGCAACCCCACTGGTGACAGTGCACTCTCTGGACTCACTGCAGTGCATCCCCAGTGGTGCCAGTGCACTCTCTGGACTCACTTCACTGCATGCCCATTGCTGACAGTGCACTCTCTGGACTCACTGCACTACACCCCAAGTGGTGCCAGTGCACTCTCTGGACTCACTGCACTGCATCCCCAGTGGTGCCAGTGCACTCCCTGGACTCACTGCACTGCATCCCCAGTGGTGCCAGTGGACTCTCTGGAGTCACTGCAGTGCATCCCCTGTTGTGCCAGTGCACTCTCCGCATTCACTGCAATGCATCCCCAGTGGTGCCAGTGCACTCTGGACTCACTGCACTGCACCCCCGGTGGTGCCAGTACACTCTCTGGACTCACTGCACTGCATCCCCGGTGGTGCCAGTGCACTCTCTGGAGGCACTGCGCTGCATCACCAGTGGTGACAGTGCACTCTCTGGACTCACTGCACTGCATCCCCAGTGGTTCCAGTGCACTCTCTGGACTCACTGCAGTGCATCCCCAGTGGTGCCAGTGCTCTCTCTGGACTCACTGCACTGCATCCCCAGTGGTGCCAGTGTAGTCTCTAGACTCACTGCAGTGCAGCTCCAGTGGTGCCAGTGCAGTCTCTGGACTCACTGCAGTGCATCCCCAGTGGTGCCAGTGCACTCTCTGGACTCACTGCACTGCATCCCCAATGCTGACAGTGCACTCTCTGGACTCACTGCACGGCATCCCCAGTGGTGCCAGTGCACTCTCTGGACTCACTGCACTGCATCCCCAGTGGTGCCTGTCCAATCTCTGGACTCACTGCAGTGCAGCTCCAGTGGTGCCAGTGCAGTCTCTGGACTCACTGCAGTGCATCCCCAGTGGTGCCATTGCACTCTCTGGACTCACTGCACTGCATCCCCAGTGGTGCCAGTGCACTCTCTGGACTCACTGCAGTGTATCCCCAGTGGAGCCAGTGCACTCTCTGGACTCACTATACTGCATCCCCAGTGGTGCCAGAGCACTCTCTGGACTCACTGCAGTGCATTCCCAGTGGTGCCAGTGCACTCTCTGGACTCACTGCAGTGCATCCCCAGTGGTGCCAGTGCACTCTCTGGACTCACAGCACTGCATCACCAGCGGTGCCAGTGCACTCTCTGGACTCACTGCACTGCATCCCCAGTGGTGCCAGTGCACTCTCTGGACTCACTGCACTGCATCCCCAGTGGTGCCAGTGCACTCTCTGGACTCACTGCACTCCATCCCCAGTACTGACAGTGCACTCTCTGGACTCACTGCACTGCATCCCCAGTGGTGCCAATGCACTCTCTGGAGGCACTGCACTGCATCCCCAGTGGTGCCAGTGCACTCTCTGGACTCACTGCACTGCATCCCCACTGGTGCCAGTGCACTCTCTGGACTCACTGCAGTGCATCCCCTGTGGTGCCAGTGAACTTTTTCGAGTCACTGCACTGCATCCCCTGTGGCGCCAGTGCATTCTCTGGACTCACTCCACTGCATCCCCAGTGGTGCCAGTGCACTCTATAGACTCACTGCACTGCATCCCCAGTGGAGCCAGTGCACTCTGGACTCACTGCACTGCATCCCCGGTGGTTCCAGTGCACTCTCTGGAGTCACAGCAGTGCATCCCCAGTGGAGCCAGTGCACTCTGGACTCACTGCACTGCATCCCCGGTGGTGCCAGTGCACCCTCTGGACTCCCTGCAGTGCATCCCCAGTGGTGCCAGTGCACTCTCTGGACTCACTGCACTGCATCCCCAGTGGTGCCAGTGCACTCTCTGGACTAACTGCACTGCATCCCCAGTGGTGCCAGTGCAGTCTCTGGACTCACTGCACTCCATCCCCACTGGTGCCAGTACACTCTCTGGACTCACTGCACTGCATCCCCAAGGTGCCAGTGCACTCTCTGCGCTCACTGCACTGCATCCCCAGTGGTGTCAGTGCACTATCTGGACTCACTGCAGTGCATCCCCAGTGGTGCCAGTGCACTCTATGAGTCACTGCACTGCATTCCCAGTGGTGCCAGTGCACTCTCTGGACTCACTGCACTGCATCCCCAGTGGTGCATGTGCAATCTCTGGACTCACTACAGAGCATCCCTAGTGGTGCCAGTGCACTCTCTGGACTCACTGCACTGCATCACCAGTGGTGCCTGTGCAATCTCTGGACTCACTGCAGAGCATCCCTAGTGGTGGCAGTGCACTCTCTGGAGTCACTGCACTGCATCCCCATTAGTGCCAGTGCACTCTCTGGACTCACTGCACTGCATCCCCAAGGTGCCAGTGCACTCTCTGGACTCGACTGCACTGCATCCCCAGTGGTGCCTGTGCAGTCTCTGGGCTCACTGCAGTGCATCCCCAGTGGTGCCAGTGCACTCTCTGGACTCACTGCACTGCATCCCCAGTGGTGCCAGTGCACTCTCTGGACTCACTGCACTGCATCCCCTGTGGTGCCAGTGCACTCTCTGGACTAACTGCATTGCATCCCCAGTGGTGCCTGTGCATTCTCTGGACTCACTGCACTACATCCCCAGTGGTGCCAGTGCACTCCAAGGACTCACTGCAGTGCATCCCCAGTGGTTCCAGTGCACTCTCTGGACTCACTGCACTGCATCACCATTGGTGCCAGGGCACTCTCCGGACTCACTGCAGTGCATCCGCAGTGGTCCCAGTGCACTCTTTCGAGTCACTGCACTGCATCCCCAGTGGTGCCAGTGCATTCTCTGGACTCACTGCAGTGCATCCCCAGTGGTGCCAGTGCACTCTCTGGACTCACTGCACTGCATCCCCAGTGCTGACAGTGCACTCTCTGGACTCAGTGCACTGCATCCCCAATGGTGCCACTGCATTCTCTGGACTCACTGCAGTGCATCCCCAGTGGTGCCAGTGCACTCTCTGGACTCACTGCAGTGCATCCCCAGTGGTGCCAGTGGACTCTCTGGAGTCACTGCACTGCATCCCCAGTGGTGCCAGTGCACTCTCTGGACTCACTGTACTGCATCGCCAGTGGTGCCAGGTCACTCTGTGGACTCACTGCACTGCATCACCAGTGGTGCCAGTGCACTCTCTGGACTCACTGCAGTGCATCCAGAGTGGTGCCAATGCACTCTCTGGACTCACTGCACTGCATCCCCAGTGGTGCCAGTGCACTCTCTGGACTCACTGCAGTGCATCCCCAGTGGTGCCAGTGCACTCTCTGGACTCACTGCACTGCATCCCCAATGGTGCCAGTGCAATCTCTGGACTCACTGCACTGCATCCCCAGTGGTGCCAGTGCACTCTCTGGACTCACTGCAGTGCATCCCCAGTAGTGCCAGTGCACTCTCTGCACTAACTGCACTGCATCCCCAGTGGTGCCAGTGCACTCTCTGGACTCACTGCACTGCAACCCCAGTGGTGCCAGGGCACTCTCTGGACTCACTGCACTGCATCACCATTGGTGCCAGGGCACTCTCCGGACTCACTGCAGTGCATCCCCAGTGGTGCCACTGCACTTTTTCGAGTCACTGCACTGCATCCCCATTAGTGCCAGTGCATTCTCTGGACTCACTGCACTGCATCCCCAGTGGTGCCAGTGCACTCTCTAGACTCACTGCAGTGCATCCCCAGTGGTGCCAGTACACTCTCTGGACTCACTGCACTGCATCCTCAGTGGTGCCAGTGCAATCTCTGGACTCACTGCAGAGCATCCCCAGTGGTGCCAGTGCACTCTCTGGACTCACTGCACTGCATCCCCAGTGGTGCCAGTGCACTCTCTGGACTCACTGCACTGCATCCCCAGTGGTGCCAGTGCACTCTCTGGACTAACTGCATTGCATCCCCAGTGGTGCCTGTGCACTCTCTGGACTCACTGCACTACATCCCCAGTGGTGCCAGTGCACTCTACGGACTCACTGCAGTGCATCCCCAGTGGTTCCAGTGCACTCTCTGGACTCACTGCACTGCATCACCATTGGTGCCAGGGCACTCTCCGGACTCACTGCACTGCATCCCCAGTGGTCCCAGTGCACTCTTTCGAGTCACTGCACTGCATCCCCAGTGGTGCCAGTACATTCTCTGGACTCACTGCAGTGCATCCCCAGTGGTCCCAGTGCACTCTCTGGACTCACTGCACTGCATCCCCAGTGCTGACAGTGCACTCTCTGGACTCAGTGCACTGCATCCCCAATGGTGCCACTGCACTCTCTGGACTCACTGCACTGCATCCCCAGTGGTGCCAGTGCACTCTCTGGACTCACTGCAGTGCATCCCCAGTGGTGCCAGTGGCCTCTCTGGAGTCACTGCACTGCATCCCCAGTGGTGCCAGTGCACTCTCTGGACTCACTGTACTGCATCGCCAGTGGTGCCAGGTCACTCTGTGGACTCACTGCACTGCATCACCAGTGGTGCCAGTGCACTCTCTGGACTCACTGCAGTGCATCCAGAGTGGTGCCAATGCACTCTCTGGACTCACTGCACTGCATCCCCAGTGGTGCCAGTGCACTCTCTGGACTCACTGCAGTGCATCCCCAGTGGTGCCAGTGCACTCTCTGGAGTCACTGCACTGCATCCCCAATGGTGCCAGTGCAATCTCTGGACTCACTGCACTGCATCCCCAGTGGTGCCAGTGCACTCTCTGGACTCACTGCAGTGCATCCCCAGTAGTGCCAGTACACTCTCTGCACTAACTGCACTGCATCCCCAGTGGTGCCAGTGCACTCTCTGGACTCACTGCACTGCATCCCCAGTGGTGCCAGGGCACTCTCTGGACTCACTGCACTGCATCACCATTGGTGCCAGGGCACTGTCCGGACTCACTGCAGTGCATCCCCAGTGGTGCCAGTGCACTTTTTCGAGTCACTGCACTGCATCCCCATTAGTGCCAGTGCATTCTCTGTACTCACTGCACTGCATCCCCAGTGGTGCCAGTGCACTCTCTAGACTCACTGCAGTGCATCCCCAGTGGTGCCAGTACACTCTCTGGACTCACTGCACTGCATCCTCAGTGGTGCCAGTGCAATCTCTGGACTCACTGCAGAGCATCCCTAGTGGTGCCAGTGCAATCTCTGCACTCACTGCAGTGCATCCCCAGTGGTGCCAGTGCACTCTCTGGACTCACTGCACTGCATCACCATTGGTGCCAGGGCACTCTCCGGACTCAACTGCACTGCATCCCCAGTGGTGCCAGTACACTCTCTGGACTCACTGCACTGCATCCCCAATGGTGCCAGTGCACTCTCTGGAGTCACTGCACTGCATCCCCAGTGGTGCCAGTGCTCTCTCTGGAGGCACTGCACTGCATTCCCAGTGGTGCCAGTGCACTCTCTGGACTCACTGCACTGCATCCCCAGGGGTGCCAGTGCACTCCCTGGACTCACTGCACTGCATGCCCTGTGGTGCCAGTGCACTCTCTGAATTCAGTGCACTGCATCCCCTGTGGTGGCAGTGCACTCTCTGCACTCACTGCAGTGCATCCCCAGTGGTGCCAGTGCACTCTCTGGGCTCACTGCACTGCATCCCCAGTGGTGCCAGGGCACTCTCTGGACTCACTGCACTGCATCCCCACTGGTGCCAGTGCACTCTGTGGAGTCACTGCACTGCATACCCAGTGGTGCGAGTGCACTCTGTGGAGTCACTGCACTGCATCCCCAGTGGTGCCTGTGCAGTCTCTGGACTCACTGCACTGCATCCCCAGTGGTGCCAGTGCACTCTCTGGAGTCACTGCACTGCATCCCCAGTGTTCCCAGTGCACTCTCTGGACTCACTGCAGTGCAGCCCCTGAGGTGCCAGTGCACTCTCTGGACTCACTGCACTGCATCCCCAGTGGTGCCAGTGCACTCTCTGGAGTCACTGCACTGCATCCCAGTGGTGCCAGTGCACTCTCTGGACTCACTGCACTGCATCCCCAGTGGTGCCAGTGCACTCTCTGGACTCACATAACTGAATGAACAGTGGTGCCAGTGCACTCTCTGGACTCACTGCAGTACATCCCCAGTGTTGCCAGTGTAGTCTCTGGACTCACTGCACTGCATCCCCAGTGGTGCCAGTGCAATCTCAGGACTCACTGCAGTGCAGCTCCAGTTGGTGCCAGTGCACTCTCTGGACTCACTGCACTGCATCCCCAGTGGTGCCAGTGCACTCTCTGGAGGCACTGCACTGCATCCCCAGTGGTGCCAGTGCACTCTCTGGACTCACTGCACTGCATCCCCAGTGGTGCCTGTGCACTCCATGGACTCACTGCAGTGCATCCCCAGTGGTGCCAGTGCACTCTCTGAGTCACTGCACTGCATCCCCAGTGGTGCCAGTGCACTCTCTGGACTCACTGCAGTGCATCCCCAGTGGTGCCAGTGCACTCTCTGGAGTCACTGCACTGCATCCCCAGTGGTGCCAGTGCACTCTCTGGACTCACTGCACTGCATCCCCAAGGTGCCAGTGCACTCTCTGGACTCAACTACACTGCATCCCCAGTGGTGCCAGTGCACTCTCTGGACTCACTGCAGTGCATCCCCAGTGGTGCCAGTGCACTCTCTGGACTCACTGCACTGCATCCCCAGTGGTGCCAGTGCACTCTCTGGACTCACTGCACTGCATCCCCAATAGTGCCAGTGCACTCTCTGAACTCACTGCAGTGCATCTCCAGTGGTGCCAGTGCACTCTCTAGACTCACTGCACTGCATCCCCAGTGGTGCCAGTGCACTCTCTGGACTCACAGCACTGCATCCCCAGGGGTACCCGTGCACTCTCTGGACTCACTGCACTACATCCCCAGTGGTGCCAGTGCACTCTCTGGAGTCACTGCACTTCATTCCCAGTGGTGCCTGTGCAGTCTCTGGACTCACTGCAGTGCATCCCCAGTGGTGCCAGTGCACTCTCTGGACTCACTGCAGTGCATCCCCAGTGGTGCCAGTGCACTCTCTGGACTCACTGCAGTGCATCCCCAGTGGTGCCAGTGCACTCTCTGGACTCACTGCACTGCATCCCCAGTGGTGCCAGTGCACTCTCTGGACTAACTGCACTGCATCCCCAGTGGTTCCAGTGCACTCTCTGGACTCACTGCACTGCATCCCCAGTGGTGCCAGGTCACTCTGTGGACTCACTGCACTGCATCCCCAGTGGTGCCTGTGCACTCTCTGGACTCACTGCACTGCATCCCCAGTGGTGCCAGTGCACTCTCTGTAGTCACTGCACTGCATCCCCAGTGGTGACAGTACACTCCCTGGACTCACCGGGGTGCATCCCCAGTGGTGCCAGTGCACTCTCTGGACTCACTGCACTGCCTCCCCAGTAGTGCCAGTGCACTCCCTGGACTCACCGGGATGCATCCCCAGTGGTGCCAGTGCACTCCCTGGACTCACTGCACTGCATCCCCAGTGGTGCCAGTGCACTCCCTGGACTCACTGCACTGCATCCCCAGTGGTGCCCGTTCACTCCCTGGACTCACTGAACTGCATCCCCACTGGTGCCAGTGCACTCTCTGAACTCACTGCACTGCATCCCCACTGGTGCCAGTGCACTCCCTCGACTCACTGCACTGCATCCCCAGTGGTGCCAGTGCACTCCCTGGATTCACTGCACTGCATCCCCGGTGGTGCCAGTGCACTGTCTGGACTCACCAGGGTGCATCCCTAGTGGTGCCAGTGCACTCTCTGGACTCACTGCAGTGCATCCCCAGTGGTGCCAGTGGACTCTCTGGAGTCACTGCAGTGCATCCCCTGTTGTGCCAGTGCACTCTCTGGACTCACTGCACTGCATCCCCAGTGGTGCCAGTGCACTCTCTGGACTCACTGTACTGCATCCCCAGTGGTGCCAGGTCACTCTCTGGACTCACTGAAGTGCATCCCCAGTGGTGCCAGTGCACTCTCTCGACTCACTGCACTGCATCCCCAGGGGTGCCAGTGGCTCTCTGGACTCACTGCACTGAATCACCAGTGGTGCCAGTGCACTCTGTGGACTCACAGCAGTGCATCCCCAGTAGTGCCAATGCACTCTCTGGACTCACGGCACTGCATCCCCAGTGGTGCCAGTGCACTCTCTGGACTCACTGCAGTGCATCTCCAGTGGTGACAGTGCACTCTCTGGAGTCACTGCACTGCATCCCCAATGGTGCCAGTGCACTCTCTGGACTCACTGCACTGAATCCCCTGTGGTGCCAGTGCACTCTCTGGACACACTGCACTGAATCCCCAGTGGTGCCAGTGCACTCTCTGGACACACTGCACTGCATCCCCAATGGTGCCAGGGCACTCTCTGGACTAACTGCACTGCATCCCCAATGGTGCCAGTGCACTCTCTGGACTCACTGCACTGCATCCCCAGTGGTGCCAGTGCACACTCTCGAGTCACTGCACTGTATCCCCAGTGGTGCCTGTGCAGTCTCTGGACTCACTGCAGTGCAGCCCCTGAGGTGCCAGTGCACTCTCTGGACTCACTGCACTGCATCCCCAGTGGTGCCAGTGCACTCTATGGACTCACTGCAGTGCATCCCCAGTGGTGCCAGTGCACTCTCTGGACTCACTGCACTGCATCCCCAGTGGTGCCAGTGCACTCTCTGGACTCACATCACTGAATGAACAGTGGTGCCAGTGCACTCTCTGGACTCATTGCAGTGCATCCCCAGTGGTGCCAGTGTAGTCTCTGGACTCACTGCACTGCATCCCCAGTGGTGCCAGTGCACTCTCTGGACTCACGGCACTGCATCCCCAGTGGTGCCAGTGCACTCTCTGGACTCACTGCAGTGCATCCCCAGTGGTGCCAGTGCACTCTCTGCACTCACTGCACTGCATCCCCTGTGGTGCCAGTGAACTCTCTGCACTCACTGCACTGCATCCCCAGTGGTGCCAGTGCACTCTCTGGACTCACTGCAGTGCATCCCCAGTGGTGACAGTGCACTCTCTGTAGTCACTGCAGTGCATCCCCTGTGGTGACAGTGCATTCTCTGGACACACTGCACTGCATCCGCAGTGGAGCCAGTGCACTCTCTGGACTCACTGCAGTGCATCCCCAGTGGTGCCAGTGCACTCCCTGGACTCACTGCACTGCATCCCCAGTAGTGCCAGTGCACTCTCTGGACTCACTGCACTGCATCCCCAGTGGTGGCAGTGCACTCTCTGGACTCACTGCATTGCATCTCCAGTGGTGCCAGTGCACTCACTGGACTCACTGCACTGCATCCCCAGTGGTGCCAGCGCACTCTCTGGAGTCACT
The DNA here is from genome assembly GCF_964211835.1 of Anser anser. NCBI lineage: Eukaryota > Metazoa > Chordata > Aves > Anseriformes > Anatidae > Anser > Anser anser. The sequence goes on from NW_028153951.1 coordinate 17,523, forward strand.
GCACTGCATCCCCAGTGGTGCCAGTGCACTCTCTGGACTCACTGCACTGCATCCCAGTGGTGCCGTGCACTCTCTGGACTCACCGGGGTGCATCCCTAGTGGTGCCAGTGCACTCTCTCGACTCTATGCACGGCATACCCAGTGGTGCCAGTGCACTCCCTGGACTCACTGCACTGCATCCCCACTCGTGCCAGTGCACTCTCTGGACTCGCTGCACTGCATCCCCAGTGGTTCCACTGCACTCCCTGGACTCACTGCAGTGCATCCCCAGTGGTGCCAGTGCACTCTCTGGACTCACTGCACTGTATCCCCAGTGGTGTCTGAGCACTCCCTGGACAAACCGGGGTGCATCCCCAGTGGTGCCACTGCACTCTCTGGACTCACTGCACTGCATCCGCAGTGGTGCCAGTGCACTCTCTGGACCCACTGCACTGCATCCCCACTGGTGCCAGTGCACTCCCTGGACTCACTGTACTGCATCCCCAGTGGTGCCAGTGCACTCTCTGGACTCACTGCACTGCATCCCCAGTGGTGCCAGTGCACTCCCTGGACTCACCGGGGTGCATCCCCAGTGGTGCCAGTGCACTCCCTGGACTCACTGCACTGCATCCCCAGTGGTGACAGTACACTCCCTGGACTCACCGGAGTGCATCCCCAGTGGTGCCAGTGCACTCTCTGGACTCACTGCACTGCATCACCATTGGTGCCAGTGCACTCTCCGGACTCACTGCACTGCATCACAAGTGGTGCCAGTGCATTCTCTGAACTCACTGCACTGCATCCCCAGTGGTGCCAGTGCACTCTCTGGACTCACTGCAGTGCATCCCCAGTGGTGGCAGTGCACTCTGTGGACTCAGTGCACTGCATCCCCAATGGTGCCACTGCACTCTCTGGACTCACTGCAGTGCATCCCCAGTGGTGCCAGTGCACTCTCTGGACTCACTGCAGTGCATCACCAGTGGTGCCAGTGGACTCTCTGGAGTCACTGCAGTGCATCCCCTGTTGTGCCAGTGCACTCTCTGGATTCACTGCACTGCATCCCCAGTGGTGCCAGTGCACTCTCTGGACTCACTGTACTGCATCCCCAGTGGTGCCAGGTCACTCTCTGGACTCACTGAAGTGCATCCCCAGTGGTGCCAGTGCACTCTCTGGACTCACTGCAGTGCATCCCCAGTGGTGCCAGTGGCTCTCTGGACTCACTGCACTGAATCACCAGTGGTGCCAGTGCACTCTGTGGACTCACTGCAGTGCATCCCCACTGGTGCCAATGCACTCTCTGGACTCACTGCAGTGCATCCCCAGTGGTGCCAGTGCACTCTCTGGACTCACTGCAGTGCATCTCCAGTGGTGCCAGTGCACTCTCTGGAGTCACTGCAGTGCATCCCCAATGGTGCCAGTGCACTCTCTGGACACACTGCACTGCATCCCCAGTGGTGCCAGGGCACTCTCTGGACTCACTGCACTGCATCCCCAATGGTGCCAGTGCACTCTCTGGACTCACTGCACTGCATCCCCAGTGGTGCCAGTGCACACTCTCGAGTCACTGCACTGTATCCCCAGTGGTGCCTGTGCAGTCTCTGGACTCACTGCAGTGCATCCCCAGTGGTGCCAGTGCACTCTATGGACTCACTGCACTGCATCCCCAGTGTTCCCACTGCACTCTCTGGACTCACTGCAGTGCAGCCCCTGAGGTGCCAGTGCACTCTCTGGACTCACTGCAGTGCATCTCCAGTGGTGCCAGTGCACTCTATGGACTCACTGCAGTGCATCCCCAGTGGTGCCAGTGCACTCTCTGGACTCACTGCACTGCATCCCCAGTGGTGCCAGTGCACTCTCTGGACTCACATCACTGAATGAACAGTGGTGCCAGTGCACTCTCTGGACTCACTGCACTGCATCCCCAGTGGTGCCAGTGTAGTCTCTGGACTCACTGCACTGCATCCCCAGTGGTGCCAGTGCACTCTCTGGACTCACTGCACTGCATCCCCAGTGGTGCCAGTGCACTCTCTGGACTCACTGCAGTGCATCCCCAGTGGTGCCAGGGCACTCTCTGGACTCACGGCACTGCATCCCCAGTGGTGCCAGTGCACTCTCTGGACTCACTGCAGTGCATCCCCAGTGGTGCCAGTGCACTCTCTCACTCACTGCACTGCATCCCCTGTGGTGCCAGTGAACTCTCTGCACTCACTGCACTGCATCCCCAGTGGTGCCAGTGCACTCTCTGGACTCACTGCAGTGCTTCCCCACTGGTGACAGTGCACTCTCTGTAGTCACTGCAGTGCATCCCCTGTGGTGACAGTGCATTCTCTGGACACACTGCACTGCATCCCCAGTGGAGCCATTGCACTCTCTGGACTCATTGCAGTGCATCCCCAGTGGTGCCAGTGCACTCCCTGGACTCACTGCACTGCATCACCAGTGGTGCCAGTGCACTCTCTGGACTCACTGCACTGCATCCCCAGTGGTGCCAGTGCACTCTCTGGACTCACTGCGCTGCATCCTCAGTGGTGCCAGTGTAATCTCTGGACTCACTGCAGAGCATCCCCAGTGGTGCCAGTGCACTCTCTGGACTCACTGCACTGCTTCCCCAGTGGTGCCAGTGCACTCTCTGGAGGCACTGCACTGCATCCCCATTGGTGCCATAGCACTCTCTGGACTCACTGCAGTGCATCTCCAGTGGTGCGAGTGCACTCTCTGGACTCACTGCAGTGCATCCCCTCTTGTGCCAGTGCACTCTCTGCATTCACAGAACTGCATCCCCTATGGTGCCAGTGCACTCTCTGGAGGCACTGCACTGCATCCCCATTGGTGCCAGTGCACTCTCTGGACTCACTGCACTGCATCTCCAGTGGTGCGAGTGCACTCTCTGGACTCACTGCAGTGCATCCCCTCTTGTGCCAGTGCACTCTCTGCATTCACAGCACTGCATCCCCTATGGTGCCAGTGCACTCTCTGGACTCACTGCACTGCATCCCCAGTGGTCCCAGTGCACTCTCTGGACTCACTGCAGTGCATCCCCAGTGGTGCCAGTGCACTCTCTGGACTCACTGCACTGCATCCCCAGTGGTGCCAGAGCACTCTCTGGACTCACTGCACTGCATCCCCAGTGGTGACAGTGCTCTCTCTGTAGTCACTGCGCTGCATCCCCAGTGGTGACATTGCACTCTCTGGACTCACTGCACTGCATCCCCAGTACTGACAGTGCACTCTCTGGACTCACTGCACTGCATCCCCAGTGGTGACAGTGCACTCTCTGGAGGCACTGCACTGCATCCCCAGTGGTGCCAGTGCACTCTCTGGACTCACTGCAGTGCATCCCCAGTGGTGCCAGTGCACTCTCTGGACTCACTGCACTGCATCCCCAGTACTGACAGTGCACTCTCTGGACTCACTGCACTGCATCCCCAGTGGTGACAGTGCACTCTCTGGAGGCACTGCACTGCATCCCCAGTGGTGCCAGTGCACTCTCTGGACTCACTGCAGTGCATCCCCAGTGGTGCCAGTGCACTCTCTGGACTCACTGCACTGCATCCCCAGTAGTGCCAGTGCACTCTCTGGAGTCACTGCAGTGCATCCCCTGTTGTGCCAGTGCACGCTCTGCATTCACTGCACTGCATCCCCTGTGGTGCCAGTGCACTCTCTGGACTCACTGCACTGCATCCTCAGTGGTGCCAGTGCACTCTCTGGACGCACTGCAGTGCATCCCCAGTGGTGCCAGTGCACTCTCTGGACTCACTGTACTGCATCGCCAGTGGTGCCAGTGCACTCTCTGGACTCACTGCACTGCATCCCCAGTGGTGACAGTGCTCTCACTGTAGTCACTGCACTGCATCCCCACTGGTGACAGTGCACTCTCTGGACTCACTGCAGTGCATCCCCAGTGGTGCCAGTGCACTCTCTGGACTCACTTCACTGCATGCCCATTGCTGACAGTGCATCCTCTGGACTCACTGCAGTACACCCCAAGTGGTGCCAGTGCACTCTCTGGACTCACTGCACTGCATCCCCAGTGGTGCCAGTGCACTCCCTGGACTCACTGCACTGCATCCCCAGTGGTGCCAGTGGACTCTCTGGAGTCACTGCAGTGCATCCCCTGTTGTGCCAGTGCACTCTCCGCATTCACTGCAATGCATCCCCAGTGGTGCCAGTGCACTCTGGACTCACTGCACTGCACCCCCGGTGGTGCCAGTACACTCTCTGGACTCACTGCACTGCATCCCCGGTGGTGCCAGTGCACTCTCTGGAGGCACTGCGCTGCATCACCTGTGGTGACAGTGCACTCTCTGGACTCACTGCACTGCATCCCCAGTGGTTCCAGTGCACTCTCTGGACTCACTGCAGTGCATCCCCAGTGGTGCCAGTGCTCTCTCTGGACTCACTGCACTGCATCCCCAGTGGTGCCAGTGTAGTCTCTAGACTCACTGCAGTGCAGCTCCAGTGGTGCCAGTGCAGTCTCTGGACTCACTGCAGTGCATCCCCAGTGGTGCCAGTGCACTCTCTGGACTCACTGCACTGCATCCCCAATGCTGACAGTGCACTCTCTGGACTCACTGCACGGCATCCCCAGTGGTGCCAGTGCACTCTCTGGACTCACTGCACTGCATCCCCAGTGGTGCCTGTCCAATCTCTGGACTCACTGCAGTGCAGCTCCAGTGGTGCCAGTGCAGTCTCTGGACTCACTGCAGTGCATCCCCAGTGGTGCCAGTGCACTCTCTGGACTCACTGCACTGCATCCCCAGTGGTGCCAGTGCACTCTCTGGACTCACTGCAGTGTATCCCCAGTGGAGCCAGTGCACTCTCTGGACTCACTATACTGCATCCCCAGTGGTGCCAGAGCACTCTCTGGACTCACTGCAGTGCATTCCCAGTGGTGCCAGTGCACTCTCTGGACTCACTGCAGTGCATCCCCAGTGGTGCCAGTGCACTCTCTGGACTCACAGCACTGCATCACCAGCGGTGCCAGTGCACTCTCTGGACTCACTGCACTGCATCCCCAGTGGTGCCAGTGCACTCTCTGGACTCACTGCACTGCATCCCCAGTGGTGCCAGTGCACTCTCTGGACTCACTGCACTCCATCCCCAGTACTGACAGTGCACTCTATGGACTCACTGCACTGCTTCCCCAGTGGTGCCAATGCACTCTCTGGAGGCACTGCACTGCATCCCCAGTGGTGCCAGTGCACTCTCTGGACTCACTGCACTGCATCCCCACTGGTGCCAGTGCACTCTCTGGACTCACTGCAGTGCATCCCCTGTGGTGCCAGTGAACTTTTTCGAGTCACTGCACTGCATCCCCTGTGGCGCCAGTGCATTCTCTGGACTCACTCCACTGCATCCCCAGTGGTGCCAGTGCACTCTATAGACTCACTGCACTGCATCCCCAGTGGAGCCAGTGCACTCTGGACTCACTGCACTGCATCCCCGGTGGTGCCAGTGCACTCTCTGGAGTCACAGCAGTGCATCCCCAGTGGAGCCAGTGCACTCTGGACTCACTGCACTGCATCCCCGGTGGTGCCAGTGCACCCTCTGGACTCCCTGCAGTGCATCCCCAGTGGTGCCAGTGCACTCTCTGGACTCACTGCACTGCATCCCCAGTGGTGCCAGTGCACTCTCTGGACTAACTGCACTGCATCCCCAGTGGTGCCAGTGCAGTCTCTGGACTCACTGCACTCCATCCCCACTGGTGCCAGTACACTCTCTGGACTCACTGCACTGCATCCCCAGTGGTGCCAGTGCACTCTCTGCACTCACTGCACTGCATCCCCAGTGGTGTCAGTGCACTATCTGGACTCACTGCAGTGCATCCCCAGTGGTGCCAGTGCACTCTATGAGTCACTGCACTGCATTCCCAGTGGTGCCAGTGCACTCTCTGGACTCACTGCACTGCATCCCCAGTGGTGCCAGTGCAATCTCTGGACTCACTACAGAGCATCCCTAGTGGTGCCAGTGCACTCTCTGGACTCACTGCACTGCATCACCAGTGGTGGCTGTGCAATCTCTGGACTCACTGCAGAGCATCCCTAGTGGTGCCAGTGCACTCTCTGGACTCACTGCAGTGCATCCCCAGTGGTGCCAGTGCACTCTCTGGACTCACAGCACTGCATCACCAGCGGTGCCAGTGCACTCTCTGGACTCACTGCACTGCATCCCCAGTGGTGCCAGTGCACTCTCTGGAGTCACTGCACTGCATCCCCATTAGTGCCAGTGCACTCTCTGGACTCACTGCACTGCATCCCCAAGGTGCCAGTGCACTCTCTGGACTCGACTGCACTGCATCCCCAGTGGTGCCTGTGCAGTCTCTGGGCTCACTGCACTGCATCCCCAGTGGTGCCAGTGCACTCTCTGGACTCACTGCACTGCATCCCCAGTGGTGCCAGTGCACTCTCTGGACTCACTGCACTGCATCCCCTGTGGTGCCAGTGCACTCTCTGGACTAACTGCATTGCATCCCCAGTGGTGCCTGTGCACTCTCTGGACTCACTGCACTACATCCCCAGTGGTGCCAGTGCACTCTACGGACTCACTGCAGTGCATCCCCAGTGGTTCCAGTGCACTCTCTGGACTCACTGCACTGCATCACCATTGGTGCCAGGGCACTCTCCAGACTCACTGCAGTGCATCCGCAGTGGTCCCAGTGCACTCTTTCGAGTCACTGCACTGCATCCCCAGTGGTGCCAGTGCATTCTCTGGACTCACTGCAGTGCATCCCCAGTGGTGCCAGTGCACTCTCTGGACTCACTGCACTGCATCCCCAGTGCTGACAGTGCACTCTCTGGACTCAGTGCACTGCATCCCCAATGGTGCCACGGCACTCTCTGGACTCACTGCAGTGCATCCCCAGTGGTGCCGGTGCACTCTCTGGACTCACTGCAGTGCATCCCCAGTGGTGCCAGTGGACTCTCTGGAGTCACTGCACTGCATCCCCAGTGGTGCCAGTGCACTCTCTGGACTCACTGTACTGCATCGCCAGTGGTGCCAGGTCACTCTGTGGACTCACTGCACTGCATCACCAGTGGTGCCAGTGCACTCTCTGGACTCACTGCAGTGCATCCAGAGTGGTGCCAATGCACTCTCTGGACTCACTGCACTGCATCCCCAGTGGTGCCAGTGCACTCTCTGGACTCACTGCAGTGCATCCCCAGTGGTGCCAGTGCACTCTCTGGACTCACTGCACTGCATCCCCAATGGTGCCAGTGCAATCTCTGGACTCACTGCACTGCATCCCCAGTGGTGCCAGTGCACTCTCTGGACTCACTGCAGTGCATCCCCAGTAGTGCCAGTGCACTCTCTGCACTAACTGCACTGCATCCCCAGTGGTGCCAGTGCACTCTCTGGACTCACTGCACTGCATCCCCAGTGGTGCCAGGGCACTCTCTGGACTCACTGCACTGCATCACCATTGGTGCCAGGGCACTCTCCGGACTCACTGCAGTGCATCCCCAGTGGTGCCACTGCACTTTTTCGAGTCACTGCACTGCATCCCCATTAGTGCCAGTGCATTCTCTGGACTCACTGCACTGCATCCCCAGTGGTGCCAGTGCACTCTCTAGACTCACTGCAGTGCATCCCCAGTGGTGCCAGTACACTCTCTGGACTCACTGCACTGCATCCTCAGTGGTGCCAGTGCAATCTCTGGACTCACTGCAGAGCATCCCCAGTGGTGCCAGTGCACTCTCTGGACTCACTGCACTGCATCCCCAGTGGTGCCAGTGCACTCTCTGGACTCACTGCACTGCATCCCCAGTGGTGCCAGTGCACTCTCTGGACTAACTGCATTGCATCCCCAGTGGTGCCTGTGCACTCTCTGGACTCACTGCACTACATCCCCAGTGGTGCCAGTGCACTCTACGGACTCACTGCAGTGCATCCCCAGTGGTTCCAGTGCACTCTCTGGACTCACTGCACTGCATCACCATTGGTGCCAGGGCACTCTCCGGACTCACTGCACTGCATCCCCAGTGGTCCCAGTGCACTCTTTCGAGTCACTGCACTGCATCCCCAGTGGTGCCAGTACATTCTCTGGACTCACTGCAGTGCATCCCCAGTGGTGCCAGTGCACTCTCTGGACTCACTGCACTGCATCCCCAGTACTGACAGTGCACTCTCTGGACTCAGTGCACTGCATCCCCAATGGTGCCACTGCACTCTCTGGACTCACTGCACTGCATCCCCAGTGGTGCCAGTGCACTCTCTGGACTCACTGCAGTGCATCCCCAGTGGTGCCAGTGGACTCTCTGGAGTCACTGCACTGCATCCCCAGTGGTGCCAGTGCACTCTCTGGACTCACTGTACTGCATCGCCAGTGGTGCCAGGTCACTCTGTGGACTCACTGCACTGCATCACCAGTGGTGCCAGTGCACTCTCTGGACTCACTGCAGTGCATCCAGAGTGGTGCCAATGCACTCTCTGGACTCACTGCACTGCATCCCCAGTGGTGCCAGTGCACTCTCTGGACTCACTGCAGTGCATCCCCAGTGGTGCCAGTGCACTCTCTGGAGTCACTGCACTGCATCCCCAATGGTGCCAGTGCAATCTCTGGACTCACTGCAGTGCATCCCCAGTGTTGCCAGTGCACTCTCTGGACTCACTGCAGTGCATCCCCAGTAGTGCCAGTACACTCTCTGCACTAACTGCACTGCATCCCCAGTGGTGCCAGTGCACTCTCTGGACTCACTGTACTGCATCCCCAGTGGTGCCAGGGCACTCTCTGGACTCACTGCACTGCATCACCATTGGTGCCAGGGCACTCTCCGGACTCACTGCAGTGCATCCCCAGTGGTGCCAGTGCACTTTTTCGAGTCACTGCACTGCATCCCCATTAGTGCCAGTGCATTCTCTGGACTCACTGCACTGCATCCCCAGTGGTGCCAGTGCACTCTCTAGACTCACTGCAGTGCATCCCCAGTGGTGCCAGTACACTCTCTGGACTCACTGCACTGCATCCTCAGTGGTGCCAGTGCAATCTCTGGACTCACTGCAGAGCATCCCTAGTGGTACCAGTGCAATCTCTGCACTCACTGCAGTGCATCCCCAGTGGTGCCAGTGCACTCTCTGGACTCACTGCACTGCATCACCATTGGTGCCAGGGCACTCTCCGGACTCAACTGCACTGCATCCCCAGAGGTGCCAGTACACTCTCTGGACTCACTGCACTGCATCCCCAATGGTGCCAGTGCACTCTCTGGACTCACTGCACTGCATCCCCAGTGGTGCCAGTGCTCTCTCTGGAGGCACTGCTCTGCATTCCCAGTGGTGCCAGTGCACTCTCTGGACTCACTGCACTGCATCCCCAGGGGTGCCAGTGCACTCTCTGGACTCACTGCACTGCATGCCCTGTGGTGCCAGTGCACTCTCTGAATTCAGTGCACTGCATCCCCTGTGGTGGCAGTGCACTCTCTGCACTCACTGCAGTGCATCCCCAGTGGTGCCAGTGCACTCTCTGGACTCACTGCACTGCATCCCCAGTGGTGCCAGGGCACTCTCTGGACTCACTGCACTGCATCCCCACTGGTGCCAGTGCACTCTGTGGAGTCACTGCACTGCATACCCAGTGGTGCCAGTGCACTCTGTGGAGTCACTGCACTGCATCCCCAGTGGTGCCTGTGCAGTCTCTGGACTCACTGCACTGCATCCCCAGTGGTGCCAGTGCACTCTCTGGAGTCACTGCACTGCATCCCCAGTGTTCCCAGTGCACTCTCTGGACTCACTGCAGTGCAGCCCCTGAGGTGCCAGTGCACTCTCTGGACTCACTGCACTGCATCCCCAGTGGTGCCAGTGCACTCTCTGGAGTCACTGCACTGCATCCCAGTGGTGCCAGTGCACTCTCTGGACTCACTGCACTGCATCCCCAGTGGTGCCAGTGCACTCTCTGGACTCACATAACTGAATGAACAGTGGTGCCAGTGCACTCTCTGGACTCACTGCAGTACATCCCCAGTGTTGCCAGTGTAGTCTCTGGACTCACTGCACTGCATCCCCAGTGGTGCCAGTGCAATCTCAGGACTCACTGCAGTGCAACTCCAGTTGGTGCCAGTGCACTCTCTGGACTCACTGCACTGCATCCCCAGTGGTGCCAGTGCACTCTCTGGAGGCACTGCACTGCATCCCCAGTGGTGCCAGTGCACTCTCTCGACTCACTGCACGGCATACCCAGTGGTGCCAGTGCACTCCCTGGACTCACTGCACTGCATCCCCACTCGTGCCAGTGCACTCTCTGGACTCGCTGCGCTGCATCCCCAGTGGTGCCACTGCACTCCCTGGACTCACTGCAGTGCATCCCCAGTGGTGCCAGTGCACTCTCTGGACTCACTGCACTGTATCCCCAGTGGTGTCAGAGCACTCCCTGGACAAACCGGGGTGCATCCCCAGTGGTGCCACTGCACTCTCTGGACTCACTGCACTGCATCCGCAGTGGTGCCAGTGCACTCTCTGGACCCACTGCACTGCATCCTCACTGGTGCCAGTGCACTCTCTGGACTCATTGCACTGCATCCCCAGTGGTGCCAGTGCACTCCCTGGACTCACTGCACTGCATCCCCAGTGGTGCCAGGGCACTCCCTGGCCTCACTGCACTGCATCCCCAATGGTGCCAATGCACTCTCTGGACTCACTGCACTGCATCCCCTCTGGTGCCAGTGCACTCTCTGGACTCACTGCACTACATCATCAGTGGTGCCAGTGTACTCTCTGGACTCACTGCACTGCATCCCCAGTGGTGCCTGTGCACTCTCTGGACTCACTGCACTGAATCCCCAGTGGTGCCAGGGCACTCTCTGGACTCACTGCACTGCATCACCATTGGTGCCAGGGCACTCTCCGGACTCACTGCAGTGCATCCCCAGTGGTGCCAGTGCACTTTTTCGAGTCACTGCACTGCATCCTCATTAGTGCCAGTGCATTCTCTGGACTCACTGCAGTGCATCCCCAGTGGTGCCAGTGCACTCTCTAGACTCACTGCAGTGCATCCCCAGTGGTGCCAGTACACTCTCTGGACTCACTGCACTGCATCCTCAGTGGTGCCAGTGCAATCTCTGGACTCACTGCAGAGCATCCCCAGTGGTGCCAGTGCACTCTCTGGACTCACTGCACTGCATCCCCAGTGGTGCCAGTGCACTCTCTGGACTCACTGCACTGCATCCCCAGTGGTGCCAGTGCACTCTCTGGACTAACTGCATTGCATCCCCAGTGGTGCCTGTGCACTCTCTGGACTCACTGCACTACATCCCCAGTGGTGCCAGTGCACTGTCTGGACTCACTGGGGTGCATCCCCAGTGGTTCCAGTGCACTCTCTGGACTCACTGCACTGCATCACCATTGGTGCCAGGGCACTCTCCGGACTCACTGCACTGCATCCCCAGTGGTCCCAGTGCACTCTTTCGAGTCACTGCACTGCATCCCCAGTGGTGCCAGTGCATTCTCTGGACTCACTGCAGTGCATCCCCAGTGGTGCCAGTGCACTCTCTGGACTCACTGCACTGCATCCCCAGTGGTGCCAGGGCACTCTCTGGACTCACTGCACTTCATCCCCAGTGGTGCCTGTGCAGTCTCTGGACTCACTGCACTGCATCCCCAGTGGTGCCAGTGCACTCTCTGGACTCACTGCAGTGCATCCCCAGTGGTGCCAGTGGACTCTCTGGAGTCACTGCACTGCATCCCCAGTGGTGCCAGTGCACTCTCTGGACTCACTGTACTGCATCGCCAGTGGTGCCAGGTCACTCTGTGGACTCACTGCACTGCATCACCAGTGGTGCCAGTGCACTCTCTGGACTCACTGCACTGCATCCAGAGTGGTGCCAATGCACTCTCTGGACTCACTGCACTGCATCCCCAGTGGTGCCAGTGCACTCTCTGGACTCACTGCAGTGCATCCCCAGTGGTGCCAGTGCACTCTCTGGAGTCACTGCACTGCATCCCCAATGGTGCCAGTGCAATATCTGGACTCACTGCAGTGCATCCCCAGTGGTGCCAGTGCACTCTCTGGACTCACTGCAGTGCATCCCCAGTAGTGCCAGTACACTCTCTGCACTAACTGCACTGCATCCCCAGTGGTGCCAGTGCACTCTCTGGACTCACTGCACTGCATCCCCAGTGGTGCCAGGGCACTCTCTGGACTCACTGCACTGCATCACCATTGGTGCCAGGGCACTCTCCGGACTCACTGCAGTGCATCCCCAGTGGTGCCAGTGCACTTTTTCGAGTCACTGCACTGCATCCCCATTAGTGCCAGTGCATTCTCTGGACTCACTGCACTGCATCCCCAGTGGTGCCAGTGCACTCTCTAGACTCACTGCAGTGCATCCCCAGTGGTGCCAGTACACTCTCTGGACTCACTGCACTGCATCCTCAGTGGTGCCAGTGCAATCTCTGGACTCACTACAGAGCATCCCTAGTGGTGCCAGTGCAATCTCTGCACTCACTGCAGTGCATCCCCAGTGGTGCCAGTGCACTCTCTGGACTCACTGCACTGCATCACCATTGGTGCCAGGGCACTCTCCGGACTCAACTGCACTGCATCCCCAGTGGTGCCAATGCACTCTCTGGACTCACTGCTTTACATCCCCAGTGGTGCCAGTACACTCTCTGGAGTCACTGCACTGCATCCCCAGTGGTGCCAGTGCACTGTCTGGAGTCACTGCACTGCATCCCCAGTGGTGCCAGTGCTCTCTCTGGAGGCACTGCACTGCATTCCCAGTGGTGCCAGTGCACTCTCTGGACTCACTGCACTGCATCCCCAGTGGTGCCAGTGCACTCTCTGGACTCACTGCACTGCATCCCCAGTGGTGCCAGAGCACTCTCTGGACTCACTGCACTGCATCCCCAGTGGTGCCAGAGCACTCTCTGGACTCACTGCACTGCATCCCCAGTGGTGCCAGAGCACTCTCTGGACTCACTGCACTGCATCCCCAGTGGTGCCAGTGCACTCTCTGGACTCACTGCACTGCATCCCCAGTGGTGCCAGTGCACTGTCTGGACTCACCGGGGTGCATCCCCAGTGGTGCCAGTGCACTCTCTGGACTCACCGGGGTGCATCCCCAGTGGTGCCAGTGCACTCCCTGGACTCACCGGGATGCATCCCCTGTGGTGCCAGTGCACTCCCTGGACTCACTGCACTGCATCCCCAGTGGTGCCAGTGCACTCCCTGGGCTCACTGCACTGCATCCCCAGTAGTGCCAGTGCACTCTCTGGACTCACTGCACTGCATCCCCAGTGGTGGCAGTGCACTCCCTGGACTCACTGAACTGCATCCCCACTGGTGCCAGTGCACTCTCTGAACTCACTGCACTGCATCCCCAGAGGTGGCAGTGCACTCCCTCGACTCACTGCACTGCAACCCCAGTGGTGCCAGTGCACTCCCTGGACTCACTGCACTGCATCCCAGTGGTGCCGTGCACTCTCTGGACTCACCGGGGTGCATCCCTAGTGGTGCCAGTGCACTCTCTCGACTCACTGCACGGCATACCAGTGGTGCCAGTGCACTCCCTGGACTCACTGCACTGCATCCCCACTCGTGCCAGTGCACTCTCTGGACTCACTGCACTGTATCCCCAGTGGTGTCTGAGCACTCCCTGGACAAACCGGGGTGCATCCCCAGTGGTGACACTGCACTCTCTGGACTCACTGCACTGCATCCGCAGTGGTGCCAGTGCACTCTCTGGACCCACTGCACTGCATCCCCACTGGTGCCAGTGCACTCCCTGGACTCACTGCACTGCATCCCCAGTGGTGCCAGTGCACTCTCTGGACTCACTGCACTGCATCCCCAGTGGTGCCAGTGCACTCCCTGGACTCACCGGGGTGCATCCCCAGTGGTGCCAGTGCACTCCCTGGACTCACTGCACTGCATCCCCAGTGGTGACAGTACACTCCCTGGACTCACCGGGGTGCATCCCCAGTGGTGCCAGTGCACTCTCTGAACTCACTGCACTGCATCACCATTGGTGCCAGTGCACTCTCCGGACTCACTGCACTGCATCCGCACTGGTCCCAGTGCACTCTTTCGAGTCACTGCACTGCATCCCCATTTGTGCCAGTGCATTCTCTGAACTCACTGCACTGCATCCCCAGTGGTGCCAGTGCACTCTCTGGACTCACTGCACTGCATCCCCAGTGGTTCCAGTGCACTCTCTGGACTCACTGCAGTGCATCCCCAGTGGTGCCAGTGCTCTCTCTGGACTCACTGCACTGCATCCCCAGTGGTGCCAGTGTAGTCTCTAGACTCACTGCAGTGCAGCTCCAGTGGTGCCAGTGCAGTCTCTGGACTCACTGCAGTGCATCCCAGTGGTGCCAGTGCACTCTCTGGACTCACTGCACTGCATCCCCAATGCTGACAGTGCACTCTCTGGACTCACTGCACGGCATCCCCAGTGGTGCCAGTGCACTCTCTGGACTCACTGCACTGCATCCCCAGTGGTGCCTGTCCAATCTCTGGACTCACTGCAGTGCAGCTCCAGTGGTGCCAGTGCAGTCTCTGGACTCACTGCAGTGCATCCCCAGTGGTGCCATTGCACTCTCTGGACTCACTGCACTGCATCCCCAGTGGTGCCAGTGCACTCTCTGGACTCACTGCAGTGTATCCCCAGTGGAGCCAGTGCACTCTCTGGACTCACTATACTGCATCCCCAGTGGTGCCAGAGCACTCTCTGGACTCACTGCAGTGCATTCCCAGTGGTGCCAGTGCACTCTCTGGACTCACTGCAGTGCATCCCCAGTGGTGCCAGTGCACTCTCTGGACTCACAGCACTGCATCACCAGCGGTGCCAGTGCACTCTCTGGACTCACTGCACTGCATCCCCAGTGGTGCCAGTGCACTCTCTGGACTCACTGCACTGCATCCCCAGTGGTGCCAGTGCACTCTCTGGACTCACTGCACTCCATCCCCAGTACTGACAGTGCACTCTCTGGACTCACTGCACTGCATCCCCAGTGGTGCCAATGCACTCTCTGGAGGCACTGCACTGCATCCCCAGTGGTGCCAGTGCACTCTCTGGACTCACTGCACTGCATCCCCACTGGTGCCAGTGCACTCTCTGGACTCACTGCAGTGCATCCCCTGTGGTGCCAGTGAACTTTTTCGAGTCACTGCACTGCATTCCCTGTGGCGCCAGTGCATTCTCTGGACTCACTCCACTGCATCCCCAGTGGTGCCAGTGCACTCTATAGACTCACTGCACTGCATCCCCAGTGGAGCCAGTGCACTCTGGACTCACTGCACTGCATCCCCGGTGGTTCCAGTGCACTCTCTGGAGTCACAGCAGTGCATCCCCAGTGGAGCCAGTGCACTCTGGACTCACTGCACTGCATCCCCGGTGGTGCCAGTGCACCCTCTGGACTCCCTGCAGGGCATCCCCAGTGGTGCCAGTGCACTCTCTGGACTCACTGCACTGCATCCCCAGTGGTGCCAGTGCACTCTCTGGACTAACTGCACTGCATCCCCAGTGGTGCCAGTGCAGTCTCTGGACTCACTGCACTCCATCCCCACTGGTACCAGTACACTCTCTGGACTCACTGCACTGCATCCCCAAGGTGCCAGTGCACTCTCTGCACTCACTGCACTGCATCCCCAGTGGTGTCAGTGCACTATCTGGACTCACTGCAGTGCATCCCCAGTGGTGCCAGTGCACTCTATGAGTCACTGCACTGCATTCCCAGTGGTGCCAGTGCACTCTCTGGACTCACTGCACTGCATCCCCAGTGGTGCATGTGCAATCTCTGGACTCACTACAGAGCATCCCTAGTGGTGCCAGTGCACTCTCTGGACTCACTGCACTGCATCACCAGTGGTGCCTGTGCAATCTCTGGACTCACTGCAGAGCATCCCTAGTGGTGGCAGTGCACTCTCTGGAGTCACTGCACTGCATCCCCATTAGTGCCAGTGCACTCTCTGGACTCACTGCACTGCATCCCCAAGGTGCCAGTGCACTCTCTGGACTCGACTGCACTGCATCCCCAGTGGTGCCTGTGCAGTCTCTGGGCTCACTGCAGTGCATCCCCAGTGGTGCCAGTGCACTCTCTGGACTCACTGCACTGCATCCCCAGTGGTGCCAGTGCACTCTCTGGACTCACTGCACTGCATCCCCTGTGGTGCCAGTGCACTCTCTGGACTAACTGCATTGCATCCCCAGTGGTGCCTGTGCACTCTCTGGACTCACTGCACTACATCCCCAGTGGTGCCAGTGCACTCCAAGGACTCACTGCAGTGCATCCCCAGTGGTTCCAGTGCACTCTCTGGACTCACTGCACTGCATCACCATTGGTGCCAGGGCACTCTCCGGACTCACTGCAGTGCATCCGCAGTGGTCCCAGTGCACTCTTTCGAGTCACTGCACTGCATCCCCAGTGGTGCCAGTGCATTCTCTGGACTCACTGCAGTGCATCCCCAGTGGTGCCAGTGCACTCTCTGGACTCACTGCACTGCATCCCCAGTGCTGACAGTGCACTCTCTGGACTCAGTGCACTGCATCCCCAATGGTGCCACTGCACTCTCTGGACTCACTGCAGTGCATCCCCAGTGGTGCCAGTGCACTCTCTGGACTCACTGCACTGCATCCCCAGTGGTGCCAGTGGACTCTCTGGAGTCACTGCACTGCATCCCCAGTGGTGCCAGTGCACTCTCTGGACTCACTGTACTGCATCGCCAGTGGTGCCAGGTCACTCTGTGGACTCACTGCACTGCATCACCAGTGGTGCCAGTGCACTCTCTGGACTCACTGCAGTGCATCCAGAGTGGTGCCAATGCACTCTCTGGACTCACTGCACTGCATCCCCAGTGGTGCCAGTGCACTCTCTGGACTCACTGCAGTGCATCCCCAGTGGTGCCAGTGCACTCTCTGGACTCACTGCACTGCATCCCCAATGGTGCCAGTGCAATCTCTGGACTCACTGCAGTGCATCCCCAGTGGTGCCAGTGCACTCTCTGGACTCACTGCAGTGCATCCCCAGTAGTGCCAGTACACTCTCTGCACTAACTGCACTGCATCCCCAGTGGTGCCAGTGCACTCTCTGGACTCACTGCACTGCATCCCCAGTGGTGCCAGGGCACTCTCTGGACTCACTGCACTGCATCACCATTGGTGCCAGGGCACTCTCCGGACTCACTGCAGTGCATCCCCAGTGGTGCCACTGCACTTTTTCGAGTCACTGCACTGCATCCCCATTAGTGCCAGTGCATTCTCTGGACTCACTGCACTGCATCCCCAGTGGTGCCAGTGCACTCTCTAGACTCACTGCAGTGCATCCCCAGTGGTGCCAGTACACTCTCTGGACTCACTGCACTGCATCCTCAGTGGTGCCAGTGCAATCTCTGGACTCACTGCAGAGCATCCCCAGTGGTGCCAGTGCACTCTCTGGACTCACTGCACTGCATCCCCAGTGGTGCCAGTGCACTCTCTGGACTCACTGCACTGCATCCCCAGTGGTGCCAGTGCACTCTCTGGACTAACTGCATTGCATCCCCAGTGGTGCCTGTGCACTCTCTGGACTCACTGCACTACATCCCCAGTGGTGCCAGTGCACTCTACGGACTCACTGCAGTGCATCCCCAGTGGTTCCAGTGCACTCTCTGGACTCACTGCACTGCATCACCATTGGTGCCAGGGCACTCTCCGGACTCACTGCACTGCATCCCCAGTGGTCCCAGTGCACTCTTTCGAGTCACTGCACTGCATCCCCAGTGGTGCCAGTACATTCTCTGGACTCACTGCACTGCATCCCCAGTGGTGCCAGTGCACTCTCTGGACTCACTGCACTGCATCCCCAGTGCTGACAGTGCACTCTCTGGACTCAGTGCACTGCATCCCCAATGGTGCCACTGCACTCTCTGGACTCACTGCACTGCATCCCCAGTGGTGCCAGTGCACTCTCTGGACTCACTGCAGTGCATCCCCAGTGGTGCCAGTGGCCTCTCTGGAGTCACTGCACTGCATCCCCAGTGGTGCCAGTGCACTCTCTGGACTCACTGTACTGCATCGCCAGTGGTGCCAGGTCACTCTGTGGACTCACTGCACTGCATCACCAGTGGTGCCAGTGCACTCTCTGGACTCACTGCAGTGCATCCAGAGTGGTGCCAATGCACTCTCTGGACTCACTGCACTGCATCCCCAGTGGTGCCAGTGCACTCTCTGGACTCACTGCAGTGCATCCCCAGTGGTGCCAGTGCACTCTCTGGAGTCACTGCACTGCATCCCCAATGGTGCCAGTGCAATCTCTGGACTCACTGCACTGCATCCCCAGTGGTGCCAGTGCACTCTCTGGACTCACTGCAGTGCATCCCCAGTAGTGCCAGTACACTCTCTGCACTAACTGCACTGCATCCCCAGTGGTGCCAGTGCACTCTCTGGACTCACTGCACTGCATCCCCAGTGGTGCCAGGGCACTCTCTGGACTCACTGCACTGCATCACCATTGGTGCCAGGGCACTGTCCGGACTCACTGCAGTGCATCCCCAGTGGTGCCAGTGCACTTTTTCGAGTCACTGCACTGCATCCCCATTAGTGCCAGTGCATTCTCTGTACTCACTGCACTGCATCCCCAGTGGTGCCAGTGCACTCTCTAGACTCACTGCAGTGCATCCCCAGTGGTGCCAGTACACTCTCTGGACTCACTGCACTGCATCCTCAGTGGTGCCAGTGCAATCTCTGGACTCACTGCAGAGCATCCCTAGTGGTGCCAGTGCAATCTCTGCACTCACTGCAGTGCATCCCCAGTGGTGCCAGTGCACTCTCTGGACTCACTGCACTGCATCACCATTGGTGCCAGGGCACTCTCCGGACTCAACTGCACTGCATCCCCAGTGGTGCCAGTACACTCTCTGGACTCACTGCACTGCATCCCCAATGGTGCCAGTGCACTCTCTGGAGTCACTGCACTGCATCCCCAGTGGTGCCAGTGCTCTCTCTGGAGGCACTGCACTGCATTCCCAGTGGTGCCAGTGCACTCTCTGGACTCACTGCACTGCATCCCCAGGGGTGCCAGTGCACTCCCTGGACTCACTGCACTGCATGCCCTGTGGTGCCAGTGCACTCTCTGAATTCAGTGCACTGCATCCCCTGTGGTGGCAGTGCACTCTCTGCACTCACTGCAGTGCATCCCCAGTGGTGCCAGTGCACTCTCTGGGCTCACTGCACTGCATCCCCAGTGGTGCCAGGGCACTCTCTGGACTCACTGCACTGCATCCCCACTGGTGCCAGTGCACTCTGTGGAGTCACTGCACTGCATACCCAGTGGTGCGAGTGCACTCTGTGGAGTCACTGCACTGCATCCCCAGTGGTGCCTGTGCAGTCTCTGGACTCACTGCACTGCATCCCCAGTGGTGCCAGTGCACTCTCTGGAGTCACTGCACTGCATCCCCAGTGTTCCCAGTGCACTCTCTGGACTCACTGCAGTGCAGCCCCTGAGGTGCCAGTGCACTCTCTGGACTCACTGCACTGCATCCCCAGTGGTGCCAGTGCACTCTCTGGAGTCACTGCACTGCATCCCAGTGGTGCCAGTGCACTCTCTGGACTCACTGCACTGCATCCCCAGTGGTGCCAGTGCACTCTCTGGACTCACATAACTGAATGAACAGTGGTGCCAGTGCACTCTCTGGACTCACTGCAGTACATCCCCAGTGTTGCCAGTGTAGTCTCTGGACTCACTGCACTGCATCCCCAGTGGTGCCAGTGCAATCTCAGGACTCACTGCAGTGCAGCTCCAGTTGGTGCCAGTGCACTCTCTGGACTCACTGCACTGCATCCCCAGTGGTGCCAGTGCACTCTCTGGAGGCACTGCACTGCATCCCCAGTGGTGCCAGTGCACTCTCTGGACTCACTGCACTGCATCCCCAGTGGTGCCTGTGCACTCCATGGACTCACTGCAGTGCATCCCCAGTGGTGCCAGTGCACTCTCTGAGTCACTGCACTGCATCCCCAGTGGTGCCAGTGCACTCTCTGGACTCACTGCACTGCATCCCCAGTGGTGCCAGTGCACTCTCTGGAGTCACTGCACTGCATCCCCAGTGGTGCCAGTGCACTCTCTGGACTCACTGCACTGCATCCCCAAGGTGCCAGTGCACTCTCTGGACTCAACTACACTGCATCCCCAGTGGTGCCAGTGCACTCTCTGGACTCACTGCAGTGCATCCCCAGTGGTGCCAGTGCACTCTCTGGACTCACTGCACTGCATCCCCAGTGGTGCCAGTGCACTCTCTGCACTCACTGCACTGCATCCCCAATAGTGCCAGTGCACTCTCTGAACTCACTGCAGTGCATCTCCAGTGGTGCCAGTGCACTCTCTAGACTCACTGCACTGCATCCCCAGTGGTGCCAGTGCACTCTCTGGACTCACAGCACTGCATCCCCAGGGGTACCCGTGCACTCTCTGGACTCACTGCACTACATCCCCAGTGGTGCCAGTGCACTCTCTGGAGTCACTGCACTTCATCCCCAGTGGTGCCTGTGCAGTCTCTGGACTCACTGCAGTGCATCCCCAGTGGTGCCAGTGCACTCTCTGGACTCACTGCAGTGCATCCCCAGTGGTGCCAGTGCACTCTCTGGACTCACTGCAGTGCATCCCCAGTGGTGCCAGTGCACTCTCTGGACTCACTGCACTGCATCCCCAGTGGTGCCAGTGCACTCTCTGGACTAACTGCACTGCATCCCCAGTGGTTCCAGTGCACTCTCTGGACTCACTGCACTGCATCCCCAGTGGTGCCAGGTCACTCTGTGGACTCACTGCACTGCATCCCCAGTGGTGCCTGTGCACTCTCTGGACTCACTGCACTGCATCCCCAGTGGTGCCAGTGCACTCTCTGTAGTCACTGCACTGCATCCCCAGTGGTGACAGTACACTCCCTGGACTCACCGGGGTGCATCCCCAGTGGTGCCAGTGCACTCTCTGGACTCACTGCACTGCCTCCCCAGTAGTGCCAGTGCACTCCCTGGACTCACCGGGATGCATCCCCAGTGGTGCCAGTGCACTCCCTGGACTCACTGCACTGCATCCCCAGTGGTGCCAGTGCACTCCCTGGACTCACTGCACTGCATCCCCAGTGGTGCCCGTTCACTCCCTGGACTCACTGAACTGCATCCCCACTGGTGCCAGTGCACTCTCTGAACTCACTGCACTGCATCCCCACTGGTGCCAGTGCACTCCCTCGACTCACTGCACTGCATCCCCAGTGGTGCCAGTGCACTCCCTGGATTCACTGCACTGCATCCCCGGTGGTGCCAGTGCACTGTCTGGACTCACCAGGGTGCATCCCTAGTGGTGCCAGTGCACTCTCTGGACTCACTGCAGTGCATCCCCAGTGGTGCCAGTGGACTCTCTGGAGTCACTGCAGTGCATCCCCTGTTGTGCCAGTGCACTCTCTGGACTCACTGCACTGCATCCCCAGTGGTGCCAGTGCACTCTCTGGACTCACTGTACTGCATCCCCAGTGGTGCCAGGTCACTCTCTGGACTCACTGAAGTGCATCACCAGTGGTGCCAGTGCACTCTCTCGACTCACTGCACTGCATCCCCAGGGGTGCCAGTGGCTCTCTGGACTCACTGCACTGAATCACCAGTGGTGCCAGTGCACTCTGTGGACTCACAGCAGTGCATCCCCAGTAGTGCCAATGCACTCTCTGGACTCACGGCACTGCATCCCCAGTGGTGCCAGTGCACTCTCTGGACTCACTGCAGTGCATCTCCAGTGGTGACAGTGCACTCTCTGGAGTCACTGCACTGCATCCCCAATGGTGCCAGTGCACTCTCTGGACTCACTGCACTGAATCCCCTGTGGTGCCAGTGCACTCTCTGGACACACTGCACTGAATCCCCAGTGGTGCCAGTGCACTCTCTGGACACACTGCACTGCATCCCCAATGGTGCCAGGGCACTCTCTGGACTAACTGCACTGCATCCCCAATGGTGCCAGTGCACTCTCTGGACTCACTGCACTGCATCCCCAGTGGTGCCAGTGCACACTCTCGAGTCACTGCACTGTATCCCCAGTGGTGCCTGTGCAGTCTCTGGACTCACTGCAGTGCAGCCCCTGAGGTGCCAGTGCACTCTCTGGACTCACTGCACTGCATCCCCAGTGGTGCCAGTGCACTCTATGGACTCACTGCAGTGCATCCCCAGTGGTGCCAGTGCACTCTCTGGACTCACTGCACTGCATCCCCAGTGGTGCCAGTGCACTCTCTGGACTCACATCACTGAATGAACAGTGGTGCCAGTGCACTCTCTGGACTCATTGCAGTGCATCCCCAGTGGTGCCAGTGTAGTCTCTGGACTCACTGCACTGCATCCCCAGTGGTGCCAGTGCACTCTCTGGACTCACGGCACTGCATCCCCAGTGGTGCCAGTGCACTCTCTGGACTCACTGCAGTGCATCCCCAGTGGTGCCAGTGCACTCTCTGCACTCACTGCACTGCATCCCCTGTGGTGCCAGTGAACTCTCTGCACTCACTGCACTGCATCCCCAGTGGTGCCAGTGCACTCTCTGGACTCACTGCAGTGCATCCCCAGTGGTGACAGTGCACTCTCTGTAGTCACTGCAGTGCATCCCCTGTGGTGACAGTGCATTCTCTGGACACACTGCACTGCATCCGCAGTGGAGCCAGTGCACTCTCTGGACTCACTGCAGTGCATCCCCATTGGTGCCAGTGCACTCCCTGGACTCACTGCACTGCATCCCCAGTAGTGCCAGTGCACTCTCTGGACTCACTGCACTGCATCCCCAGTGGTGGCAGTGCACTCTCTGGACTCACTGCATTGCATCTCCAGTGGTGCCAGTGCACTCACTGGACTCACTGCACTGCATCCCCAGTGGTGCCAGCGCACTCTCTGGAGTCACTGCACTGCATCCCCAGTGGTGCCAGTGCACTCTCTGGACTCACTGCACTGCATCCCAGTGGTGCCGTGCACTCTCTGGACTCACCGGGGTGCATCCCTAGTGGTGCCAGTGCACTCTCTCGACTCTATGCACGGCATACCCAGTGGTGCCAGTGCACTCCCTGGACTCACTGCACTGCATCCCCACTCGTGCCAGTGCACTCTCTGGACTCGCTGCACTGCATCCCCAGTGGTTCCACTGCACTCCCTGGACTCACTGCAGTGCATCCCCAGTGGTGCCAGTGCACTCTCTGGACTCACTGCACTGTATCCCCAGTGGTGTCTGAGCACTCCCTGGACAAACCGGGGTGCATCCCCAGTGGTGCCACTGCACTCTCTGGACTCACTGCACTGCATCCGCAGTGGTGCCAGTGCACTCTCTGGACCCACTGCACTGCATCCCCACTGGAACCAGTGCACTCCCTGGACTCACTGTACTGCATCCCCAGTGGTGCCAGTGCACTCTCTGGACTCACTGCACTGCATCCCCAGTGGTGCCAGTGCACTCCCTGGACTCACCGGGGTGCATCCCCAGTGGTGCCAGTGCACTCCCTGGAATCACTGCACTGCATCCCCAGTGGTGACAGTACACTCCCTGGACTCACTGCACTGCATCACCATTGGTGCCAGTGCACTCTCCGGACTCACTGCACTGCATCACAAGTGGTGCCAGTGCATTCTCTGAACTCACTGCACTGCATCCCCAGTGGTGCCAGTGCACTCTCTGGACTCACTGCAGTGCATCCCCAGTGGTGCCAGTGCACTCTGTGGACTCAGTGCACTGCATCCCCAATGGTGCCACTGCACTCTCTGGACTCACTGCAGTGCATCCCCAGTGGTGCCAGTGCACTCTCTGGACTCACTGCAGTGCATCACCAGTGGTGCCAGTGGACTCTCTGGAGTCACTGCAGTGCATCCCCTGTTGTGCCAGTGCACTCTCTGGATTCACTGCACTGCATCCCCAGTGGTGCCAGTGCACTCTCTGGACTCACTGCACTGCATCCCCAGTGGTGCCAGGTCACTCTCTGGACTCACTGAAGTGCATCCCCAGTGGTGCCAGTGCACTCTCTGGACTCACTGCAGTGCATCCCCAGTGGTGCCAGTGGCTCTCTGGCCTCACTGCACTGAATCACCAGTGGTGCCAGTGCACTCTGTGGACTCACTGCAGTGCATCCCCACTGGTGCCAATGCACTCTCTGGACTCACTGCAGTGCATCCCCAGTGGTGCCAGTGCACTCTGTGGACTCACTGCAGTGCATCTCCAGTGGTGCCAGTGCACTCTCTGGAGTCACTGCAGTGCATCCCCAATGGTGCCAGTGCACTCTCTGGACACACTGCACTGCATCCCCAGTGGTGCCAGTGCACTCTCTGGACTCACTGCGCTGCATCCTCAGTGGTGCCAGTGTAATCTCTGGACTCACTGCAGAGCATCCCCAGTGGTGCCAGTGCACTCTCTGGACTCACTGCACTGCTTCCCCAGTGGTGCCAGTGCACTCTCTGGAGGCACTGCACTGCATCCCCATTGGTGCCAGTGCACTCTCTGGACTCACTGCACTGCATCTCCAGTGGTGCGAGTGCACTCTCTGGACTCACTGCAGTGCATCCCCTCTTGTGCCAGTGCACTCTCTGCATTCACAGAACTGCATCCCCTATGGTGCCAGTGCACTCTCTGGAGGCACTGCACTGCATCCCCATTGGTGCCAGTGCACTCTCTGGACTCACTGCACTGCATCTCCAGTGGTGCGAGTGCACTCTCTGGACTCACTGCAGTGCATCCCCTCTTGTGCCAGTGCACTCTCTGCATTCACAGCACTGCATCCCCTATGGTGCCAGTGCACTCTCTGGACTCACTGCACTGCATCCCCAGTGGTCCCAGTGCACTCTCTGGACTCACTGCAGTGCATCCCCAGTGGTGCCAGTGCACTCTCTGGACTCACTGCACTGCATCCCCAGTGGTGCCAGAGCACTCTCTGGACTCACTGCACTGCATCCCCAGTGGTGACAGTGCTCTCTCTGTAGTCACTGCGCTGCATCCCCAGTGGTGACATTGCACTCTCTGGACTCACTGCACTGCATCCCCAGTACTGACAGTGCACTCTCTGGACTCACTGCACTGCATCCCCAGTGGTGACAGTGCACTCTCTGGAGGCACTGCACTGCATCCCCAGTGGTGCCAGTGCACTCTCTGGACTCACTGCAGTGCATCCCCAGTGGTGCCAGTGCACTCTCTGGACTCACTGCACTGCATCCCCAGTACTGACAGTGCACTCTCTGGACTCACTGCACTGCATCCCCAGTGGTGACAGTGCACTCTCTGGAGGCACTGCACTGCATCCCCAGTGGTGCCAGTGCACTCTCTGGACTCACTGCAGTGCATCCCCAGTGGTGCCAGTGCACTCTCTGGACTCACTGCACTGCATCCCCAGTAGTGCCAGTGCACTCTCTGGAGTCACTGCAGTGCATCCCCTGTTGTGCCAGTGCACGCTCTGCATTCACTGCACTGCATCCCCTGTGGTGCCAGTGCACTCTCTGGACTCACTGCACTGCATCCTCAGTGGTGCCAGTGCACTCTCTGGACGCACTGCAGTGCATCCCCAGTGGTGCCAGTGCACTCTCTGGACTCACTGTACTGCATCGCCAGTGGTGCCAGTGCACTCTCTGGACTCACTGCACTGCATCCCCAGTGGTGACAGTGCTCTCACTGTAGTCACTGCACTGCATCCCCACTGGTGACAGTGCACTCTCTGGACTCACTGCAGTGCATCCCCAGTGGTGCCAGTGCACTCTCTGGACTCACTTCACTGCATGCCCATTGCTGACAGTGCATCCTCTGGACTCACTGCAGTACACCCCAAGTGGTGCCAGTGCACTCTCTGGACTCACTGCACTGCATCCCCAGTGGTGCCAGTGCACTCCCTGGACTCACTGCACTGCATCCCCAGTGGTGCCAGTGGACTCTCTGGAGTCACTGCAGTGCATCCCCTGTTGTGCCAGTGCACTCTCCGCATTCACTGCAATGCATCCCCAGTGGTGCCAGTGCACTCTGGACTCACTGCACTGCACCCCCGGTGGTGCCAGTACACTCTCTGGACTCACTGCACTGCATCCCCGGTGGTGCCAGTGCACTCTCTGGAGGCACTGCGCTGCATCACCTGTGGTGACAGTGCACTCTCTGGACTCACTGCACTGCATCCCCAGTGATTCCAGTGCACTCTCTGGACTCACTGCAGTGCATCCCCAGTGGTGCCAGTGCTCTCTCTGGACTCACTGCACTGCATCCAAAGTGGTGCCAGTGTAGTCTCTAGACTCACTGCAGTGCAGCTCCAGTGGTGCCAGTGCAGTCTCTGGACTCACTGCAGTGCATCCCCAGTGGTGCCAGTGCACTCTCTGGACTCACTGCACTGCATCCCCAATGCTGACAGTGCACTCTCTGGACTCACTGCACGGCATCCCCAGTGGTGCCAGTGCACTCTCTGGACTCACTGCACTGCATCCCCAGTGGTGCCTGTCCAATCTCTGGACTCACTGCAGTGCAGCTCCAGTGGTGCCAGTGCAGTCTCTGGACTCACTGCAGTGCATCCCCAGTGGTGCCAGTGCACTCTCTGGACTCACTGCACTGCATCCCCAGTGGTGCCAGTGCACTCTCTGGACTCACTGCAGTGTATCCCCAGTGGAGCCAGTGCACTCTCTGGACTCACTATACTGCATCCCCAGTGGTGCCAGAGCACTCTCTGGACTCACTGCAGTGCATTCCCAGTGGTGCCAGTGCACTCTCTGGACTCACTGCAGTGCATCCCCAGTGGTGCCAGTGCACTCTCTGGACTCACAGCACTGCATCACCAGCGGTGCCAGTGCACTCTCTGGACTCACTGCACTGCATCCCCAGTGGTGCCAGTGCACTCTCTGGACTCACTGCACTGCATCCCCAGTGGTGCCAGTGCACTCTCTGGACTCACTGCACTCCATCCCCAGTACTGACAGTGCACTCTCTGGACTCACTGCACTGCTTCCCCAGTGGTGCCAATGCACTCTCTGGAGGCACTGCACTGCATCCCCAGTGGTGCCAGTGCACTCTCTGGACTCACTGCACTGCATCCCCACTGGTGCCAGTGCACTCTCTGGACTCACTGCAGTGCATCCCCTGTGGTGCCAGTGAACTTTTTCGAGTCACTGCACTGCATCCCCTGTGGCGCCAGTGCATTCTCTGGACTCACTCCACTGCATCCCCAGTGGTGCCAGTGCACTCTATAGACTCACTGCACTGCATCCCCAGTGGAGCCAGTGCACTCTGGACTCACTGCACTGCATCCCCGGTGGTGCCAGTGCACTCTCTGGAGTCACAGCAGTGCATCCCCAGTGGAGCCAGTGCACTCTGGACTCACTGCACTGCATCCCCGGTGGTGCCAGTGCACCCTCTGGACTCCCTGCAGTGCATCCCCAGTGGTGCCAGTGCACTCTCTGGACTCACTGCACTGCATCCCCAGTGGTGCCAGTGCACTCTCTGGACTAACTGCACTGCATCCCCAGTGGTGCCAGTGCAGTCTCTGGACTCACTGCACTCCATCCCCACTGGTGCCAGTACACTCTCTGGACTCACTGCACTGCATCCCCAGTGGTGCCAGTGCACTCTCTGCACTCACTGCACTGCATCCCCAGTGGTGTCAGTGCACTATCTGGACTCACTGCAGTGCATCCCCAGTGGTGCCAGTGCACTCTATGAGTCACTGCACTGCATTCCCAGTGGTGCCAGTGCACTCTCTGGACTCACTGCACTGCATCCCCAGTGGTGCCAGTGCAATCTCTGGACTCACTACAGAGCATCCCTAGTGGTGCCAGTGCACTCTCTGGACTCACTGCACTGCATCACCAGTGGTGGCTGTGCAATCTCTGGACTCACTGCAGAGCATCCCTAGTGGTGCCAGTGCACTCTCTGGACTCACTGCAGTGCATCCCCAGTGGTGCCAGTGCACTCTCTGGACTCACAGCACTGCATCACCAGCGGTGCCAGTGCACTCTCTGGACTCACTGCACTGCATCCCCAGTGGTGCCAGTGCACTCTCTGGACTCACTGCACTGCATCCCCAGTGGTGCCAGTGCACTCTCTGGACTCACTGCACTCCATCCCCAGTACTGACAGTGCACTCTCTGGACTCACTGCACTGCTTCCCCAGTGGTGCCAATGCACTCTCTGGAGGCACTGCACTGCATCCCCAGTGGTGCCAGTGCACTCTCTGGACTCACTGCACTGCATCCCCACTGGTGCCAGTGCACTCTCTGGACTCACTGCAGTGCATCCCCTGTGGTGCCAGTGAACTTTTTCGAGTCACTGCACTGCATCCCCTGTGGCGCCAGTGCATTCTCTGGACTCACTCCACTGCATCCCCAGTGGTGCCAGTGCACTCTATAGACTCACTGCACTGCATCCCCAGTGGAGCCAGTGCACTCTGGACTCACTGCACTGCATCCCCGGTGGTGCCAGTGCACTCTCTGGAGTCACAGCAGTGCATCCCCAGTGGAGCCAGTGCACTCTGGACTCACTGCACTGCATCCCCGGTGGTGCCAGTGCACCCTCTGGACTCCCTGCAGTGCATCCCCAGTGGTGCCAGTGCACTCTCTGGACTCACTGCACTGCATCCCCAGTGGTGCCAGTGCACTCTCTGGACTAACTGCACTGCATCCCCAGTGGTGCCAGTGCAGTCTCTGGACTCACTGCACTCCATCCCCACTGGTGCCAGTACACTCTCTGGACTCACTGCACTGCATCCCCAGTGGTGCCAGTGCACTCTCTGCACTCACTGCAGTGCATCCCCAGTGGTGTCAGTGCACTATCTGGACTCACTGCAGTGCATCCCCAGTGGTGCCAGTGCACTCTATGAGTCACTGCACTGCATTCCCAGTGGTGCCAGTGCACTCTCTGGACTCACTGCACTGCATCCCCAGTGGTGCCAGTGCAATCTCTGGACTCACTACAGAGCATCCCTAGTGGTGCCAGTGCACTCTCTGGACTCACTGCACTGCATCACCAGTGGTGGCTGTGCAATCTCTGGACTCACTGCAGAGCATCCCTAGTGGTGGCAGTGCACTCTCTGGAGTCACTGCACTGCATCCCCATTAGTGCCAGTGCACTCTCTGGACTCACTGCACTGCATCCCCAGTGGTGCCAGTGCACTCTCTGGACTCGACTGCACTGCATCCCCAGTGGTGCCTGTGCAGTCTCTGGGCTCACTGCAGTGCATCCCCAGTGGTGCCAGTGCACTCTCTGGACTCACTGCACTGCATCCCCAGTGGTGCCAGTGCACTCTCTGGACTCACTGCACTGCATCCCCTGTGGTGCCAGTGCACTCTCTGGACTAACTGCATTGCATCCCCAGTGGTGCCTGTGCACTCTCTGGACTCACTGCACTACATCCCCAGTGGTGCCAGTGCACTCTACGGACTCACTGCAGTGCATCCCCAGTGGTTCCAGTGCACTCTCTGGACTCACTGCACTGCATCACCATTGGTGCCAGGGCACTCTCCAGACTCACTGCAGTGCATCCGCAGTGGTCCCAGTGCACTCTTTCGAGTCACTGCACTGCATCCCCAGTGGTGCCAGTGCATTCTCTGGACTCACTGCAGTGCATCCCCAGTGGTGCCAGTGCACTCTCTGGACTCACTGCACTGCATCCCCAGTGCTGACAGTGCACTCTCTGGACTCAGTGCACTGCATCCCCAATGGTGCCACGGCACTCTCTGGACTCACTGCAGTGCATCCCCAGTGGTGCCGGTGCACTCTCTGGACTCACTGCAGTGCATCCCCAGTGGTGCCAGTGGACTCTCTGGAGTCACTGCACTGCATCCCCAGTGGTGCCAGTGCACTCTCTGGACTCACTGTACTGCATCGCCAGTGGTGCCAGGTCACTCTGTGGACTCACTGCACTGCATCACCAGTGGTGCCAGTGCACTCTCTGGACTCACTGCAGTGCATCCAGAGTGGTGCCAATGCACTCTCTGGACTCACTGCACTGCATCCCCAGTGGTGCCAGTGCACTCTCTGGACTCACTGCAGTGCATCCCCAGTGGTGCCAGTGCACTCTCTGGACTCACTGCACTGCATCCCCAATGGTGCCAGTGCAATCTCTGGACTCACTGCACTGCATCCCCAGTGGTGCCAGTGCACTCTCTGGACTCACTGCAGTGCATCCCCAGTAGTGCCAGTGCACTCTCTGCACTAACTGCACTGCATCCCCAGTGGTGCCAGTGCACTCTCTGGACTCACTGCACTGCATCCCCAGTGGTGCCAGGGCACTCTCTGGACTCACTGCACTGCATCACCATTGGTGCCAGGGCACTCTCCGGACTCACTGCAGTGCATCCCCAGTGGTGCCACTGCACTTTTTCGAGTCACTGCACTGCATCCCCATTAGTGCCAGTGCATTCTCTGGACTCACTGCACTGCATCCCCAGTGGTGCCAGTGCACTCTCTAGACTCACTGCAGTGCATCCCCAGTGGTGCCAGTACACTCTCTGGACTCACTGCACTGCATCCTCAGTGGTGCCAGTGCAATCTCTGGACTCACTGCAGAGCATCCCCAGTGGTGCCAGTGCACTCTCTGGACTCACTGCACTGCATCCCCAGTGGTGCCAGTGCACTCTCTGGACTCACTGCACTGCATCCCCAGTGGTGCCAGTGCACTCTCTGGACTAACTGCATTGCATCCCCAGTGGTGCCTGTGCACTCTCTGGACTCACTGCACTACATCCCCAGTGGTGCCAGTGCACTCTACGGACTCACTGCAGTGCATCCCCAGTGGTTCCAGTGCACTCTCTGGACTCACTGCACTGCATCACCATTGGTGCCAGGGCACTCTCCGGACTCACTGCACTGCATCCCCAGTGGTCCCAGTGCACTCTTTCGAGTCACTGCACTGCATCCCCAGTGGTGCCAGTACATTCTCTGGACTCACTGCAGTGCATCCCCAGTGGTGCCAGTGCACTCTCTGGACTCACTGCACTGCATCCCCAGTACTGACAGTGCACTCTCTGGACTCAGTGCACTGCATCCCCAATGGTGCCACTGCACTCTCTGGACTCACTGCACTGCATCCCCAGTGGTGCCAGTGCACTCTCTGGACTCACTGCAGTGCATCCCCAGTGGTGCCAGTGGACTCTCTGGAGTCACTGCACTGCATCCCCAGTGGTGCCAGTGCACTCTCTGGACTCACTGTACTGCATCGCCAGTGGTGCCAGGTCACTCTGTGGACTCACTGCACTGCATCACCAGTGGTGCCAGTGCACTCTCTGGACTCACTGCAGTGCATCCAGAGTGGTGCCAATGCACTCTCTGGACTCACTGCACTGCATCCCCAGTGGTGCCAGTGCACTCTCTGGACTCACTGCAGTGCATCCCCAGTGGTGCCAGTGCACTCTCTGGAGTCACTGCACTGCATCCCCAATGGTGCCAGTGCAATCTCTGGACTCACTGCAGTGCATCCCCAGTGGTGCCAGTGCACTCTCTGGACTCACTGCAGTGCATCCCCAGTAGTGCCAGTACACTCTCTGCACTAACTGCACTGCATCCCCAGTGGTGCCAGTGCACTCTCTGGACTCACTGTACTGCATCCCCAGTGGTGCCAGGGCACTCTCTGGACTCACTGCACTGCATCACCATTGGTGCCAGGGCACTCTCCGGACTCACTGCAGTGCATCCCCAGTGGTGCCAGTGCACTTTTTCGAGTCACTGCACTGCATCCCCATTAGTGCCAGTGCATTCTCTGGACTCACTGCACTGCATCCCCAGTGGTGCCAGTGCACTCTCTAGACTCACTGCAGTGCATCCCCAGTGGTGCCAGTACACTCTCTGGACTCACTGCACTGCATCCTCAGTGGTGCCAGTGCAATCTCTGGACTCACTGCAGAGCATCCCTAGTGGTGCCAGTGCAATCTCTGCACTCACTGCAGTGCATCCCCAGTGGTGCCAGTGCACTCTCTGGACTCACTGCACTGCATCACCATTGGTGCCAGGGCACTCTCCGGACTCAACTGCACTGCATCCCCAGTGGTGCCAGTACACTCTCTGGACTCACTGCACTGCATCCCCAATGGTGCCAGTGCACTCTCTGGACTCACTGCACTGCATCCCCAGTGGTGCCAGTGCTCTCTCTGGAGGCACTGCTCTGCATTCCCAGTGGTGCCAGTGCACTCTCTGGACTCACTGCACTGCATCCCCAGGGGTGCCAGTGCACTCTCTGGACTCACTGCACTGCATGCCCTGTGGTGCCAGTGCACTCTCTGAATTCAGTGCACTGCATCCCCTGTGGTGGCAGTGCACTCTCTGCACTCACTGCAGTGCATCCCCAGTGGTGCCAGTGCACTCTCTGGACTCACTGCACTGCATCCCCAGTGGTGCCAGGGCACTCTCTGGACTCACTGCACTGCATCCCCACTGGTGCCAGTGCACTCTGTGGAGTCACTGCACTGCATACCCAGTGGTGCCAGTGCACTCTGTGGAGTCACTGCACTGCATCCCCAGTGGTGCCTGTGCAGTCTCTGGACTCACTGCACTGCATCCCCAGTGGTGCCAGTGCACTCTCTGGAGTCACTGCACTGCATCCCCAGTGTTCCCAGTGCACTCTCTGGACTCACTGCAGTGCAGCCCCTGAGGTGCCAGTGCACTCTCTGGACTCACTGCACTGCATCCCCAGTGGTGCCAGTGCACTCTCTGGAGTCACTGCACTGCATCCCAGTGGTGCCAGTGCACTCTCTGGACTCACTGCACTGCATCCCCAGTGGTGCCAGTGCACTCTCTGGACTCACATAACTGAATGAACAGTGGTGCCAGTGCACTCTCTGGACTCACTGCAGTACATCCCCAGTGTTGCCAGTGTAGTCTCTGGACTCACTGCACTGCATCCCCAGTGGTGCCAGTGCAATCTCAGGTCTCACTGCAGTGAAACTCCAGTTGGTGCCAGTGCACTCTCTGGACTCACTGCACTGCATCCCCAGTGGTGCCAGTGCACTCTCTGGAGGCACTGCACTGCATCCCCAGTGGTGCCAGTGCACTCTCTGCACTCACTGCACTGCATCCCCAGTGGTGCCTGTGCACTCCATGGACTCACTGCAGTGCATCCCCAGTGGTGCCAGTGCACTCTCTGAGTCACTGCACTGCATCCCCAGTGGTGCCAGTGCACTCTCTGGACTCACTGCACTGCATCCCCAGTGGTGCCAGTGCACTCTCTGGAGTCACTGCACTGCATCCCCAGTGGTGACAGTACACTCTCTGGACTCACCGGGGTGCATCCCCAGTGGTGCCAGTGCACTCTCTGGACTCACTGCACTGCCTCCCCAGTAGTGCCAGTGCACTCCCTGGACTCACCGGGATGCATCCCCAGTGGTGCCAGTGCACTCCCTGGACTCACTGCACTGCATCCCCAGTGGTGCCAGTGCACTCCCTGGACTCACTGCACTGCATCCCCAGTGGTGCCAGTGCACTCCCTGGACTCACTGCACTGCATCCCCAGTGGTGCCTGTTCACTCCCTGGACTCACTGAACTGCATCCCCACTGGTGCCAGTGCACTCTCTGAACTCACTGCACTGCATCCCCACTGGTGCCAGTGCACTCCCTCGACTCACTGCACTGCATCCCCAGTGGTGCCAGTGCACTCCCTGGATTCACTGCACTGCATCCCCGGTGGTGCCAGTGCACTCTCTGGACTCACTGCAGTGCATCCCCAGTGGTGCCAGCGCACTCCCTGGACTCACCGGGGTGCATCCCCAGTGGTGCCACTGCACTCTCTAGACTCACTGCACTGCATCCCCAGGGGTGCCAGTGCACTCCCTGGACTCACTGCACTGCATCCCCAGTGGTGCCAGTGCACTCTCTGGACTCACTGCACTGCATCCCCAGTGGTGCCAGTGCACTCTCTGGACTCACTGCACTGCATCCCCAGTGGTGCCATTGCACTCTCTGGACTCACTGCAGTGCATCCCCAGTGGTGCCAGTGCACTCTCTGGACTCACTGCACTGCATCCCCAGTGGTGCCAGTGCACTCTCTGGACTAACTGCACTGCATCCCCAGTGGTTCCAGTGCACTCTCTGGACTCACTGCACTGCATCACCATTGGTGCCAGGGAACTCTCCGGACTCACTGCAGAGCATCCGCAGTGGTCCCAGTGCACTCTTTCGAGTCACTGCACTGCATCCCCATTAGTGCCAGTGCATTCTCTGGACTCACTGCACTGCATCCCCAGTGGTGCCAGTGCACTCTCTGGACTCACTGCAGTGCATCCCCAGTGGTGCCAGTGGAGTCTCTGGAGTCACTGCACTGCATCCCCAGTGGTGCCAGTGCACTCTCTGAACTCACTGTACTGCATCCCCAGTGGTGCCAGGTCACTCTGTGGACTCACTGCACTGCATCCCCAGTGGTGCCTGTGCACTCTCTGGACTCACTGCACTGCATCCCCAGTGGTGCCAGTGCACTCTCTGTAGTCACTGCACTGCATCCCCAGTGGTGACAGTACACTCTCTGGACTCACCGGGGTGCATCCCCAGTGGTGCCAGTGCACTCTCTGGACTCACTGCACTGCCTCCCCAGTAGTGCCAGTGCACTCCCTGGACTCACCGGGATGCATCCCCAGTGGTGCCAGTGCACTCCCTGGACTCACTGCACTGCATCCCCAGTGGTGCCAGTGCACTCCCTGGACTCACTGCACTGCATCCCCAGTGGTGCCAGTGCACTCCCTGGACTCACTGCACTGCATCCCCAGTGGTGCCCGTTCACTCCCTGGACTCACTGAACTGCATCCCCACTGGTGCCAGTGCACTCTCTGAACTCACTGCACTGCATCCCCACTGGTGCCAGTGCACTCCCTCGACTCACTGCACTGCATCCCCAGTGGTGCCAGTGCACTCCCTGGATTCACTGCACTGCATCCCCGGTGGTGCCAGTGCACTGTCTGGACTCACTGCAGTGCATCCCCAGTGGTGCCAGCGCACTCCCTGGACTCACCGGGGTGCATCCCCAGTGGTGCCACTGCACTCTCTAGACTCACTGCACTGCATCCCCAGGGGTGCCAGTGCACTCCCTGGACTCACTGCACTGCATCCCCAGTGGTGCCAGTGCACTCTCTGGACTCACTGCAGTGCATCCCCAGTGCTGCCAGTGCACTCTCTGGACTCACTGCACTGCATCCTCTGTGGTGCCAGTGCAATCCCTGGACTCACTGCAGTGCATCCCCACTGGTGCCAGTGCACTCTCTGGACTCACTGCACTGCATCCCCAGTGGTGCCAGTGCACTCTCTGGACTCACTGCACTGCATCCCCAGTGGTGCCAGAGCACTCTCTGGACTCACTGCACTGCATCCCCAGTGGTGCCAGAGCACTCTCTGGACTCACTGCACTGCATCCCCTGTGGTGCCAGGGCACTCTCTGGACTCACTGCACTGCATCCCCAGTGGTGCCAGTGCACTCTCTGGACTCACTTCACTGCATCCCCAGTGGTGCCAGTGCACTGTCTGGACTCACCGGGGTGCATCCCCAGTGGTGCCAGTGCACTCTCTGGACTCACCGGGGTGCATCCCCAGTGGTGCCAGTGCACTCCCTGGACTCACCGGGATGCATCCCCTGTGGTGCCAGTGCACTCCCTGGACTCACTGCACTGCATCCCCAGTGGTGGCAGTGCACTCCCTCGACTCACTGCACTGCAACCCCAGTGGTGCCAGTGCACTCCCTGGACTCACTGCACTGCATCCCAGTGGTGCCGTGCACTCTCTGGACTCACCGGGGTGCATCCCTAGTGGTGCCAGTGCACTCTCTCGACTCACTGCACGGCATACCCAGTGGTGCCAGTGCACTCCCTGGACTCACTGCACTGCATCCCCACTCGTGCCAGTGCACTCTCTGGACTCGCTGCGCTGCATCCCCAGTGGTGCCACTGCACTCCCTGGACTCACTGCAGTGCATCCCCAGTGGTGCCAGTGCACTCTCTGGACTCACTGCACTGTATCCATAGTGGTGTCAGAGCACTCCCTGGACAAACCGGGGTGCATCCCCAGTGGTGCCACTGCACTCTCTGGACTCACTGCACTGCATCCGCAGTGGTGCCAGTGCACTCTCTGGACCCACTGCACTGCATCCCCACTGGTGCCAGTGCACTCTCTGGACTCATTGCACTGCATCCCCAGTGGTGCCAGTGCACTCCCTGGACTCACTGCACTGCATCCCCAGTGGTGCCAGGGCACTCCCTGGCCTCACTGCACTGCATCCCCAATGGTGCCAATGCACTCTCTGGACTCACTGCACTGCATCCCCTCTGGTGCCAGTGCACTCTCTGGACTCACTGCACTACATCATCAGTGGTGCCAGTGTACTCTCTGGACTCACTGCACTGCATCCCCAGTGGTGCCTGTGCACTCTCTGGACTCACTGCACTGCATCCCCAGTGGTACCAGGGCACTCTATGGACTCACTGCACTGCATCACCATTGGTGCCAGGGCACTCTCCGGACTCACTGCAGTGCATCCCCAGTGGTGCCAGTGCACTTTTTCGAGTCACTGCACTGCATCCTCATTAGTGCCAGTGCATTCTCTGGACTCACTGCAGTGCATCCCCAGTGGTGCCAGTGCACTCTCTAGACTCACTGCAGTGCATCCCCAGTGGTGCCAGTACACTCTCTGGACTCACTGCACTGCATCCTCAGTGGTGCCAGTGCAATCTCTGGACTCACTGCAGAGCATCCCCAGTGGTGCCAGTGCACTCTCTGGACTCACTGCACTGCATCCCCAGTGGTGCCAGTGCACTCTCTGGACTCACTGCACTGCATCCCCAGTGGTGCCAGTGCACTCTCTGGACTAACTGCATTGCATCCCCAGTGGTGCCTGTGCACTCTCTGGACTCACTGCACTACATCCCCAGTGGTGCCAGTGCACTGTCTGGACTCACTGGGGTGCATCCCCAGTGGTTCCAGTGCACTCTCTGGACTCACTGCACTGCATCACCATTGGTGCCAGGGCACTCTCCGGACTCACTGCACTGCATCCCCAGTGGTCCCAGTGCACTCTTTCGAGTCACTGCACTGCATCCCCAGTGGTGCCAGTGCATTCTCTGGACTCACTGCAGTGCATCCCCAGTGGTGCCAGTGCACTCTCTGGACTCACTGCACTGCATCCCCAGTGGTGCCAGGGCACTCTCTGGACTCACTGCACTTCATCCCCAGTGGTGCCTGTGCAGTCTCTGGACTCACTGCACTGCATCCCCAGTGGTGCCAGTGCACTCTCTGGACTCACTGCAGTGCATCCCCAGTGGTGCCAGTGGACTCTCTGGAGTCACTGCACTGCATCCCCAGTGGTGCCAGTGCACTCTCTGGACTCACTGTACTGCATCGCCAGTGGTGCCAGGTCACTCTGTGGACTCACTGCACTGCATCACCAGTGGTGCCAGTGCACTCTCTGGACTCACTGCACTGCATCCAGAGTGGTGCCAATGCACTCTCTGGACTCACTGCACTGCATCCCCAGTGGTGCCAGTGCACTCTCTGGACTCACTGCAGTGCATCCCCAGTGGTGCCAGTGCACTCTCTGGAGTCACTGCACTGCATCCCCAATGGTGCCAGTGCAATCTCTGGACTCACTGCAGTGCATCCCCAGTGGTGCCAGTGCACTCTCTGGACTCACTGCACTGCATCCCCAGTAGTGCCAGTACACTCTCTGCACTAACTGCACTGCATCCCCAGTGGTGCCAGTGCACTCTCTGGACTCACTGCACTGCATCCCCAGTGGTGCCAGGGCACTCTCTGGACTCACTGCACTGCATCACCATTGGTGCCAGGGCACTCTCCGGACTCACTGCAGTGCATCCCCAGTGGTGCCAGTGCACTTTTTCGAGTCACTGCACTGCATCCCCATTAGTGCCAGTGCATTCTCTGGACTCACTGCACTGCATCACCAGTGGTGCCAGTGCACTCTCTAGACTCACTGCAGTGCATCCCCAGTGGTGCCAGTACACTCTCTGGACTCACTGCACTGCATCCTCAGTGGTGCCAGTGCAATCTCTGGACTCACTACAGAGCATCCCTAGTGGTGCCAGTGCAATCTCTGCACTCACTGCAGTGCATCCCCAGTGGTGCCAGTGCACTCTCTGGACTCACTGCACTGCATCACCATTGGTGCCAGGGCACTCTCCGGACTCAACTGCACTGCATCCCCAGTGGTGCCAATGCACTCTCTGGACTCACTGCTTTACATCCCCAGTGGTGCCAGTGCACTCCCTGGACTCACTGCAGTGCATCCCCAGTGGTGCCAGTACACTCTCTGGAGTCACTGCACTGCATCCCCAGTGGTGCCAGTGCACTCTCTGGAGTCACTGCACTGCATCCCCAGTGGTGCCAGTGCTCTCTCTGGAGGCACTGCACTGCATTCCCAGTGGTGCCAGTGCACTCTCTGGACTCACTGCACTGCATCCCCAGTGGTGCCAGTGCACTCTCTGGACTCACTGCACTGCATCCCCAGTGGTGCCAGAGCACTCTCTGGACTCACTGCACTGCATCCCCAGTGGTGCCAGAGCACTCTCTGGACTCACTGCACTGCATCCCCAGTGGTGCCAGAGCTCTCTCTGGACTCACTGCACTGCATCCCCAGTGGTGCCAGAGCACTCTCTGGACTCACTGCACTGCATCCCCTGTGGTGCCAGGGCACTCTCTGGACTCACTGCACTGCATCCCCAGTGGTGCCAGTGCACTCTCTGGACTCACTGCACTGCATCCCCAGTGGTGCCAGTGCACTGTCTGGACTCACCGGGGTGCATCCCCAGTGGTGCCAGTGCACTCTCTGGACTCACCGGGGTGCATCCCCAGTGGTGCCAGTGCACTCCCTGGACTCACCGGGATGCATCCCCTGTGGTGCCAGTGCACTCCCTGGACTCACTGCACTGCATCCCCAGTGGTGCCAGTGCACTCCCTGGGCTCACTGCACTGCATCCCCAGTAGTGCCAGTGCACTCTCTGGACTCACTGCACTGCATCCCCAGTGGTGGCAGTGCACTCCCTGGACTCACTGAACTGCATCCCCACTGGTGCCAGTGCACTCTCTGAACTCACTGCACTGCATCCCCAGAGGTGGCAGTGCACTCCCTCGACTCACTGCACTGCAACCCCAGTGGTGCCAGTGCACTCCCTGGACTCACTGCACTGCATCCCAGTGGTGCCGTGCACTCTCTGGACTCACCGGGGTGCATCCCTAGTGGTGCCAGTGCACTCTCTCGACTCACTGCACGGCATACCAGTGGTGCCAGTGCACTCCCTGGACTCACTGCACTGCATCCCCACTCGTGCCAGTGCACTCTCTGGACTCACTGCACTGTATCCCCAGTGGTGTCTGAGCACTCCCTGGACAAACCGGGGTGCATCCCCAGTGGTGACACTGCACTCTCTGGACTCACTGCACTGCATCCGCAGTGGTGCCAGTGCACTCTCTGGACCCACTGCACTGCATCCCCACTGGTGCCAGTGCACTCCCTGGACTCACTGCACTGCATCCCCAGTGGTGCCAGTGCACTCTCTGGACTCACTGCACTGCATCCCCAGTGGTGCCAGTGCACTCCCTGGACTCACCGGGGTGCATCCCCAGTGGTGCCAGTGCACTCCCTGGACTCACTGCACTGCATCCCCAGTGGTGACAGTACACTCCCTGGACTCACCGGGGTGCATCCCCAGTGGTGCCAGTGCACTCTCTGAACTCACTGCACTGCATCACCATTGGTGCCAGTGCACTCTCCGGACTCACTGCACTGCATCCGCACTGGTCCCAGTGCACTCTTTCGAGTCACTGCACTGCATCCCCATTTGTGCCAGTGCATTCTCTGAACTCACTGCACTGCATCCCCAGTGGTGCCAGTGCACTCTCTGGACTCACTGCACTGCATCCCCAGTGGTGCCAGTGCACTCTCTGGACTCACTGCAGTGCACCCCCACTGGTGCCAGTGCACTCTGTGGACTCAGTGCACTGCATCCCCAATGGTGCCACTGCACTCTCTGGACTCACTGCAGTGCATCCCCAGTGGTGCCAGTGCACTCTCTGGACTCACTGCACTGCATCACCAGTGGTTCCAGTGCACTCTCTGGAGTCACTGCAGTGCATCCCCTGTTGTGCCAGTGCACTCTCTGGATTCACTGCACTGCATCCCCAGTGGTGCCAGTGCACTCTCTGGACTCACTGTACTGCATCCCCAGTGGTGCCAGTGCACTCTCTGGACTCACTGCAGTGCATCCCCAGTGGTGCCAGTGGCTCTCTGGACTCACTGCACTGAATCACCAGTGGTGCCAGTGCACTCTGTGGACTCACTGCAGTGCATCCCCACTGGTGCCAGTGTACTCTCTGGACTCACTGCATTGCATCCCCAGTGGTGCCTGTGCACTCCCTGGACTCATTGCACTGCATCCCCAGTGGTGCCAGTGCACTCTCTGGACTCACCGGAGTGCATCCCCAGTGGTGCCAGTGCACTCTCTGGACTAACTGCAGTGCAACCCCAGTGGTGCCAGTGCACTCCCTGGACTCACTGCACTGCATCCCCAGTGGAGCCAGTGCACTTTCTGGACTCACTGCACTGCATCCCCAGTGGCGCCAGTGCACTCCCTGGACTAACCGGGGTGCATCCCCAGTGGTGCCAGTGCACTCTCTGGACTCACTGCACTGCATCCCCAGTGGTGCCAGTGCACTGTCTGGACTCACTGGGGTGCATCCCCAGTGGTGCCAGTGCACTCTCTGGACTCACTGCACTGCATCCCCAGTGGTGCCAGTGCACTCTCTGGACTCACTGCACTCTATCCCCACTGGTACCAGTGCACTCTCTGGTGTCACTGCACTGAATCCCCAGTGGTGCCAGTGCACTCTCTGGACCCACTTCACTGCATCTCCAGTGGTACCAGTGCACTCTCTGGACTCACTTCACTGCATCCCCACTGGTGCCAGTGCACTCCCTGGACTCACTGCACTGCATCCCCAGTGGTGCCAGTGCACTCTCTGGACTCACTGCACTGCATTCCCAGTGGTGCCAGTGCACTCTCTGGACTCACTTCACTGCATCCCCAGTGGTGCCAGTGCCCTCTCTGAACTCACTGCACTGCATCCCCAGTGGTGCCACTGCACTCCCTGGACTCACCGGGGTGCATCCCCAGTGGTGCCAGTGCACTCTCTGGACTCACTGTACTGCATCCCCAGTGGTGCCAGTGCACTCCCTGGACTCACTGCACTGCATTCCCAGTGGTGCCAGTGCACTCTCTGGACTCACTGCACTGCATCCCCAGTGGTGCCAGTGCACTCCCTGGACTCACTGCAGTGCATCCCCAGTGGTGCCAGTGCACTCTCTGGACTCACTGCACTGCATCCCCTGTGGTGCCAGTGCACTCCCTGGACTCACCGGCGTGCATCCCCAGTGGTGCCAGTGCACTCCCTGCACTCACTGCACTGCATCCCATGTGGTGCCAGTACACTCCCTGGACTCACCGGGGTGCATCCCCAGTGGTGCCAGTGCACTCTCTGGACTCACTGCACTGCATCACCATTGGTGCCAGTGCACTCTCCGGACTCACTGCACTGCATCCGCACTGGTCCCAGTGCACTCTTTCGAGTCACTGCACTGCATCCCCATTAGTGCCAGTGCATTCTCTGGACTCACTGCACTGCATCCCCAGTGGTGCCAGTGCACTCTCTGGACTCACTGCACTGCATCCCCAGTGGTGCCAGTGCACTCTCTGGACTCACTGCAGTGCATCCCCAGTGGTGCCAGTGCACTCTCTGGACTCACTGCACTGCATCCCCAATGGTGCCACTGCACTCTCTGGACTCACTGCAGTGCATCCCCAGTGGTGCCAGTGCACTCTCTGGACTCACTGCAGTGCATCCCCAGTGGTGCCAGTGGACTCTCTGGAGTCACTGCAGTGCATCCCCTGTTGTGCCAGTGCACTCTCTGGACTCACTGCACTGCATCCCCAGTGGTGCCAGTGCACTCTCTGGACTCACTGTACTGCATCCCCAGTGGTGCCAGGTCACTCTCTGGACTCACTGAAGTGCATCCCCAGTGGTGCCAGTGCACTCTCTCGACTCACTGCACTGCATCCCCAGGGGTGCCAGTGGCTCTCTGGACTCACTGCACTGAATCACCAGTGGTGCCAGTGCACTCTGTGGACTCACAGCAGTGCATCCCCAGTAGTGCCAATGCACTCTCTGGACTCACTGCAGTGCAACCCCAGTGGTGCCAGTGCACTCCCTGGACTCACTGCACTGAATCCCCAGTGGAGCCAGTGCACTTTCTGGACTCACTGCACTGCATCCCCAGTGGTGCCAGTGCACTCCCTGGACTAACCGGGGTGCATCCCCAGTGGTGCCAGTGCACTCTCTGGACTCACTGCACTGCATCCCCAGTGGTGCCAGTGCACTGTCTGGACTCACTGGGGTGCATCCCCAGTGGTGCCAGTGCACTCTCTGGACTCACTGCACTGCATCCCCAGTGGTGCCAGTGCACTCTCTGGACTCACTGCACTGCATCCCCAGTGGTGCCAGTGCACTCTCTGGACTCACTGCACTCTATCCCCACTGGTACCAGTGCACTCTCTGGTGTCACTGCACTGCATCCCCAGTGGTGCCAGTGCACTCTCTGGACCCACTTCACTGCATCTCCAGTGGTACCAGTGCACTCTCTGGACTCACTTCACTGCATCCCCACTGGTGCCAGTGCACTCTCTGGACTCACTGCACTGCATCCCCAGTGGTGCCAATGCACTCTCTGGACTCACTGCACTGCATTCCCAGTGGTGCCAGTGCACTCTCTGGACTCACTTCACTGCATCCCCAGTGGTGCCAGTGCCCTCTCTGAACTCACTGCACTGCATCCCCAGTGGTGCCACTGCACTCCCTGGACTCACCGGGGTGCATCCCCAGTGGTGCCAGTGCACTCTCTGGACTCACTGTACTGCATCCCCAGTGGTGCCAGTGCACTCCCTGGACTCACTGCACTGCATTCCCAGTGGTGCCAGTGCACTCTCTGGACTCACTGCACTGCATCCCCAGTGGTGCCAGTGCACTCCCTGGACTCACTGCACTGCATCCCCAGTGGTGCCAGTGCACTCTCTGGACTCACTGCACTGCATCCCCTGTGGTGCCAGTGCACTCCCTGGACTCACCGGCGTGCATCCCCAGTGGTGCCAGTGCACTCCCTGGACTCACTGCACTGCATCCCATGTGGTGCCAGTACACTCCCTGGACTCACCGGGGTGCATCCCCAGTGGTGCCAGTGCACTCTCTGGACTCACTGCACTGCATCACCATTGGTGCCAGTGCACTCTCCGGACTCACTGCACTGCATCCGCACTGGTCCCAGTGCACTCTTTCGAGTCACTGCACTGCATCCCCATTAGTGCCAGTGCATTCTCTGGACTCACTGCACTGCATCCCCAGTGGTGCCAGTGCACTCTCTGGACTCACTGCACTGCATCCCCAGTGGTGCCAGTGCACTCTCTGGACTCACTGCAGTGCATCCCCAGTGGTGCCAGTGCACTCTCTGGACTCACTGCACTGCATCCCCAGTGGTGCCACTGCACTCTCTGGACTCACTGCACTGCATCCCCAGTGGTGCCAGTGCACTCTCTGGACTCACTGCAGTGCATCCCCAGTGGTGCCAGTGGACTCTCTGTAGTCACTGCAGTGCATCCCCTGTTGTGCCAGTGCACTCTCTGGACTCACTGCACTGCATCCCCAGTGGTGCCAGTGCACTCTCTGGACTCACTGTACTGCATCCCCAGTGGTGCCAGGTCACTCTCTGGACTCACTGAAGTGCATCCCCAGTGGTGCCAGTGCACTCTCTCGACTCACTGCACTGCATCCCCAGGGGTGCCAGTGGCTCTCTGGACTCACTGCACTGAATCACCAGTGGTGCCAGTGCACTCTGTGGACTCACAGCAGTGCATCCCCAGTAGTGCCAATGCACTCTCTGGACTCACTGCACTGCATCCCCAGTGGTGCCAGTGCACTCTCTGGACTCACTGCAGTGCATCTCCAGTGGTGACAGTGCACTCTCTGGAGTCACTGCACTGCATCCCCAATGGTGCCAGTGCACTCTCTGGACTCACTGCACTGAATCCCCTGTGGTGCCAGTGCACTCTCTGGACACACTGCACTGCATCCGCAGTGGTGCCAGGGCACTCTCTGGACTCACTGCACTGCATCCCCAATGGTGCCAGTGCACTCTCTGGACTCACTGCACTGCATCCCCAGTGGTGCCAGTGCACACTCTCGAGTCACTGCACTGTATCCCCAGTGGTGCCTGTGCAGTCTCTGGACTCACTGCAGTGCATCCCCAGTGGTGCCAGTGCACTCTCTGGACTCACTGCACTGCATC
This sequence comes from Anser anser, assembly GCF_964211835.1. Classification (NCBI taxonomy): domain Eukaryota; kingdom Metazoa; phylum Chordata; class Aves; order Anseriformes; family Anatidae; genus Anser; species Anser anser. The sequence goes on from NW_028153951.1 coordinate 61,739, forward strand.
CCCAGTGTTCCCACTGCACTCTCTGGACTCACTGCAGTGCAGCCCCTGAGGTGCCTGTGCACTCTCTGGACTCACTGCACTGCATCCCCAGTGGTGCCAGTGCACTCTATGGACTCACTGCAGTGCATCCCCAGTGGTGCCAGTGCACTCTCTGGACTCACTGCACTGCATCCCCAGTGGTGCCAGTGCACTCTCTGGACTCACATCACTGAATGAACAGTGGTGCCAGTGCACTCTCTGGACTCATTGCAGTGCATCCCCAGTGGTGCCAGTGTAGTCTCTGGACTCACTGCACTGCATCCCCAGTGGTGCCAGTGCACTCTCTGGACTCACGGCACTGCATCCCCAGTGGTGCCAGTGCACTCTCTGGACTCACTGCAGTGCATCCCCAGTGGTGCCAGTGCACTCTCTGCACTCACTGCACTGCTTCCACTGTGGTGCCAGTGAACTCTCTGCACTCACTGCACTGCATCCCCAGTGGTGCCAGTGCACTCTCTGGACTCACTGCAGTGCATCCCCAGTGGTGACAGTGCACTCTCTGTAGTCACTGCAGTGCATCCCCTGTGGTGACAGTGCATTCTCTGGACACACTGCACTGCATCCGCAGTGGAGCCAGTGCACTCTCTGGACTCACTGCAGTGCATCCCCAGTGGTGCCAGTGCACTCCCTGGACTCACTGCACTGCATCCCCAGTAGTGCCAGTGCACTCTCTGGACTCACTGCACTGCATCCCCAGTGGTGGCAGTGCACTCTCTGGACTCACTGCATTGCATCTCCAGTGGTGCCAGTGCACTCACTGGACTCACTGCACTGCATCCCCAGTGGTGCCAACGCACTCTCTGGAGTCACTGCACTGCATCCCCAGTGGTGCCAGTGCACTCTCTGGACTCACTGCACTGCATCCCAGTGGTGCCGTGCACTCTCTGGACTCACCGGGGTGCATCCCTAGTGGTGCCAGTGCACTCTCTCGACTCTATGCACGGCATACCCAGTGGTGCCAGTGCACTCCCTGGACTCACTGCACTGCATCCCCACTCGTGCCAGTGCACTCTCTGGACTCGCTGCACTGCATCCCCAGTGGTTCCACTGCACTCCCTGGACTCACTGCAGTGCATCCCCAGTGGTGCCAGTGCACTCTCTGGACTCACTGCACTGTATCCCCAGTGGTGTCTGAGCACTCCCTGGACAAACCGGGGTGCATCCCCAGTGGTGCCACTGCACTCTCTGGACTCACTGCACTGCATCCGCAGTGGTGCCAGTGCACTCTCTGGACCCACTGCACTGCATCCCCACTGGTGCCAGTGCACTCCCTGGACTCACTGCACTGCATCCCCAGTGGTGCCAGTGCACTCTCTGGACTCACTGCACTGCATCCCCAGTGGTGCCAGTGCACTCCCTGGACTCACCGGGGTGCATCCCCAGTGGTGCCAGTGCACTCCCTGGACTCACTGCACTGCATCCCCAGTGGTGACAGTACACTCCCTGGACTCACCGGAGTGCATCCCCAGTGGTGCCAGTGCACTCTCTGGACTCACTGCACTGCATCACCATTGGTGCCAGTGCACTCTCCGGACTCACTGCACTGCATCCCCAGTGGTGCCAGTGCATTCTCTGAACTCACTGCACTGCATCCCCAGTGGTGCCAGTGCACTCTCTGGACTCACTGCAGTGCATCCCCAGTGGTGCCAGTGCACTCTGTGGACTCAGTGCACTGCATCCCCAATGGTGCCACTGCACTCTCTGGACTCACTGCAGTGCATCCCCAGTGGTGCCAGTGCACTCTCTGGACTCACTGCAGTGCATCACCAGTGGTGCCAGTGGACTCTCTGGAGTCACTGCAGTGCATCCCCTGTTGTGCCAGTGCACTCTCTGGATTCACTGCACTGCATCCCCAGTGGTGCCAGTGCACTCTCTGGACTCACTGTACTGCATCCCCAGTGGTGCCAGGTCACTCTCTGGACTCACTGAAGTGCATCCCCAGTGGTGCCAGTGCACTCTCTGGACTCACTGCAGTGCATCCCCAGTGGTGCCAGTGGCTCTCTGGACTCACTGCACTGAATCACCAGTGGTGCCAGTGCACTCTGTGGACTCACTGCAGTGCATCCCCACTGGTGCCAATGCACTCTCTGGACTCACTGCAGTGCATCCCCAGTGGTGCCAGTGCACTCTCTGGACTCACTGCAGTGCATCTCCAGTGGTGCCAGTGCACTCTCTGGAGTCACTGCAGTGCATCCCCAATGGTGCCAGTGCACTCTCTGGACACACTGCACTGCATCCCCAGTGGTGCCAGGGCACTCTCTGGACTCACTGCACTGCATCCCCAATGGTGCCAGTGCACTCTCTGGACTCACTGCAGTGAATCCCCAGTGGTGCCAGTGCACACTCTCGAGTCACTGCACTGTATCCCCAGTGGTGCCTGTGCAGTCTCTGGACTCACTGCAGTGCATCCCCAGTGGTGCCAGTGCACTCTATGGACTCACTGCACTGCATCCCCAGTGTTCCCACTGCACTCTCTGGACTCACTGCAGTGCAGCCCCTGAGGTGCCAGTGCACTCTCTGGACTCACTGCAGTGCATCCCCAGTGGTGCCAGTGCACTCTCTGGACTCACTGCAGTGCATCCCCAGTGGTGCCAGTGCACTCTCTGGACTCACTGCACTGCATCCCCAGTGGTGCCAGTGCACTCTCTGGACTCACATCACTGAATGAACAGTGGTGCCAGTGCACTCTCTGGACTCACTGCACTGCATCCCCAGTGGTGCCAGTGTAGTCTCTGGACTCACTGCACTGCATCCCCAGTGGTGCCAGTGCACTCTCTGGACTCACTGCACTGCATCCCCAGTGGTGCCAGTGCACTCTCTGGACTCACTGCAGTGCATCCCCAGTGGTGCCAGGGCACTCTCTGGACTCACGGCACTGCATCCCCAGTGGTGCCAGTGCACTCTCTGGACTCACTGCAGTGCATCCCCAGTGGTGCCAGTGCACTCTCTGCACTCACTGCACTGCATCCCCTGTGGTGCCAGTGAACTCTCTGCACTCACTGCACTGCATCCCCAGTGGTGCCACTGCACTCTCTGGACTCACTGCAGTGCTTCCCCACTGGTGACAGTGCACTCTCTGTAGTCACTGCAGTGCATCCCCTGTGGTGACAGTGCATTCTCTGGACACACTGCACTGCATCCCCAGTGGAGCCAGTGCACTCTCTGGACTCACTGCAGTGCATCCCCAGTGGTGCCAGTGCACTCCCTGGACTCACTGCACTGCATCACCAGTGGTGCCAGTGCACTCTCTGGACTCACTGCACTGCATCCCCAGTGGTGCCAGTGCACTCTCTGGACTCACTGCGCTGCATCACCATTGGTGCCAGGGCACTCTCCGGACTCACTGCAGTGCATCCCCAGTGGTGCCAGTGCACTTTTTCAAGTCACTGCACTGCATCCCCATTAGTGCCAGTGCATTCTCTGGACTCACTGCACTGCATCCCCAGTGTTGCCAGTGCACTCTCTAGACTCACTGCAGTGCATCCCCAGTGGTGCCAGTGCACTCTCTGGACTCACTGCGCTGCATCCTCAGTGGTGCCAGTGTAATCTCTGGACTCCCTGCAGTGCATCCCCAGTGGTGCCAGTGCACTCTCTGGACTCACTGCACTGCTTCCCCAGTGGTGCCAGTGCACTCTCTGGAGGCACTGCACTGCATCCCCATTGGTGACAGTGCACTCTCTGGACTCACTGCACTGCATCTCCAGTGGTGCGAGTGCACTCTCTGGACTCACTGCAGTGCATCCCCTCTTGTGCCAGTGCACTCTCTGCATTCACAGCACTGCATCCCCTATGGTGCCAGTGCACTCTCTGGAGGCACTGCACTGCATCCCCATTGGTGCCAGTGCACTCTCTGGACTCACTGCACTGCATCTCCAGTGGTGCGAGTGCACTCTCTGGACTCACTGCAGTGCATCCCCTCTTGTGCCAGTGCACTCTCTGCATTCACAGCACTGCATCCCCTATGGTGCCAGTGCACTCTCTGGACTCACTGCACTGCATCCCCAGTGGTCCCAGTGCACTCTCTGGACTCACTGCAGTGCATCCCCAGTGGTGCCAGTGCACTCTCTGGACTCACTGCACTGCATCCCCAGTGGTGCCAGTGCACTCTCTGGACTCACTGCACTGCATCCCCAGTGGTGACAGTGCTCTCTCTGTAGTCACTGCGCTGCATCCCCAGTGGTGCCAGTGCACTCTCTGGACTCACTGCACTGCATCCCCAGTGGTGCCAGTGCACTCTCTGGACTCACTTCACTGCACGCCCAGTTCTGACAGTGCACTCTCTGGACTCACTGCAGTACACCCCCAGTGGTGCTAGTGCACTCTCTGGACTCACTGCACTGCATCCCCAGTGGTGCCAGTGCACTCTGGACTCACTGCACTGCATCCCCGGTGGTGCCAGTGCACTCTCTGGACTCACTGCACTGCATCCCCAGTGGTGCCAGTGCACTCTCTGGACTCACTGCACTGCATACCCAGTGGTGACAGTGCACTCTCTGGACTCACTGCGCTGCATCACCAGTGGTGACAGTGCACTCTCTGGACTCACTGCAGTGCATCCCCAGTGGATCCAGTGCACTCTCTGGACTCACTGCACTGCATCCCCAGTGGTGCCAGTGCACTCTCTGGACTCACTGCACTGCATCTCCAGTACTGACAGTGCACTCTCTGGACTCACTGCACTGCATCCCCTGTGGTGCCAGTGCACTCTCTGGACTCACTGCACTGCATCCCCAGTGGTGACAGTGCTCTCTCTGTAGTCACTGCACTGCATCCCCACTGGTGACAGTGCACTCTCTGGACTCACTGCAGTGCATCCCCAGTGGTGCCAGTGCACTCTCTGGACTCACTTCACTGCATGCCCATTGCTGACAGTGCACTCTCTGGACTCACTGCACTACACCCCAAGTGGTGCCAGTGCACTCTCTGGACTCACTGCACTGCATCCCCAGTGGTGCCAGTGCACTCCCTGGACTCACTGCACTGCATCCCCAGTGGTGCCAGTGGACTCTCTGGAGTCACTGCAGTGCATCCCCTGTTGTGCCAGTGCACTCTCCGCATTCACTGCAATGCATCCCCAGTGGTGCCAGTGCACTCTGGACTCACTGCACTGCACCCCCGGTGGTGCCAGTACACTCTCTGGACTCACTGCAGTGCATCCCCGGTGGTGCCAGTGCACTCTCTGGAGGCACTGCGCTGCATCACCAGTGGTGACAGTGCACTCTCTGGACTCACTGCACTGCATCCCCAGTGGTTCCAGTGCACTCTCTGGACTCACTGCAGTGCATCCCCAGTGGTGCCAGTGCTCTCTCTGGACTCACTGCACTGCATCCCCAGTGGTGCCAGTGTAGTCTCTAGACTCACTGCAGTGCAGCTCCAGTGGTGCCAGTGCAGTCTCTGGACTCACTGCAGTGCATCCCCAGTGGTGCCAGTGCACTCTCTGGACTCACTGCACTGCATCCCCAATGCTGACAGTGCACTCTCTGGACTCACTGCACGGCATCCCCAGTGGTGCCAGTGCACTCTCTGGACTCACTGCACTGCATCCCCAGTGGTGCCTGTCCAATCTCTGGACTCACTGCAGTGCAGCTCCAGTGGTGCCAGTGCAGTCTCTGGACTCACTGCAGTGCATCCCCAGTGGTGCCATTGCACTCTCTGGACTCACTGCACTGCATCCCCAGTGGTGCCAGTGCACTCTCTGGACTCACTGCAGTGTATCCCCAGTGGAGCCAGTGCACTCTCTGGACTCACTATACTGCATCCCCAGTGGTGCCAGAGCACTCTCTCGACTCACTGCAGTGCATTCCCAGTGGTGCCAGTGCACTCTCTGGACTCACTGCAGTGCATCCCCAGTGGTGCCAGTGCACTCTCTGGACTCACAGCACTGCATCACCAGCGGTGCCAGTGCACTCTCTGGACTCACTGCACTGCATCCCCAGTGGTGCCAGTGCACTCTCTGGACTCACTGCACTGCATCCCCAGTGGTGCCAGTGCACTCTCTGGACTCACTGCACTCCATCCCCAGTACTGACAGTGCACTCTCTGGACTCACTGCACTGCATCCCCAGTGGTGCCAATGCACTCTCTGGAGGCACTGCACTGCATCCCCAGTGGTCCCAGTGCACTCTCTGGACTCACTGCACTGCATCCCCACTGGTGCCAGTGCACTCTCTGGACTCACTGCAGTGCATCCCCTGTGGTGCCAGTGAACTTTTTCGAGTCACTGCACTGCATCCCCTGTGGCGCCAGTGCATTCTCTGGACTCACTCCACTGCATCCCCAGTGGTGCCAGTGCACTCTATAGACTCACTGCACTGCATCCCCAGTGGAGCCAGTGCACTCTGGACTCACTGCACTGCATCCCCGGTGGTTCCAGTGCACTCTCTGGAGTCACAGCAGTGCATCCCCAGTGGAGCCAGTGCACTCTGGACTCACTGCACTGCATCCCCGGTGGTGCCAGTGCACCCTCTGGACTCCCTGCAGTGCATCCCCAGTGGTGCCAGTGCACTCTCTGGACTCACTGCACTGCATCCCCAGTGGTGCCAGTGCACTCTCTGGACTAACTGCACTGCATCCCCAGTGGTGCCAGTGCAGTCTCTGGACTCACTGCACTCCATCCCCACTGGTGCCAGTACACTCTCTGGACTCACTGCACTGCATCCCCAAGGTGCCAGTGCACTCTCTGCACTCACTGCACTGCATCCCCAGTGGTGTCAGTGCACTATCTGGACTCACTGCAGTGCATCCCCAGTGGTGCCAGTGCACTCTATGAGTCACTGCACTGCATTCCCAGTGGTGCCAGTGCACTCTCTGGACTCACTGCACTGCATCCCCAGTGGTGCATGTGCAATCTCTGGACTCACTACAGAGCATCCCTAGTGGTGCCAGTGCACTCTCTGGACTCACTGCACTGCATCACCAGTGGTGCCTGTGCAATCTCTGGACTCACTGCAGAGCATCCCTAGTGGTGGCAGTGCACTCTCTGGAGTCACTGCACTGCATCCCCATTAGTGCCAGTGCACTCTCTGGACTCACTGCACTGCATCCCCAAGGTGCCAGTGCACTCTCTGGACTCGACTGCACTGCATCCCCAGTGGTGCCTGTGCAGTCTCTGGGCTCACTGCAGTGCATCCCCAGTGGTGCCAGTGCACTCTCTGGACTCACTGCACTGCATCCCCAGGGGTGCCAGTGCACTCTCTGGACTCACTGCAGTGCATCCAGAGTGGTGCCAATGCACTCTCTGGACTCACTGCACTGCATCCCCAGTGGTGCCAGTGCACTCTCTGGACTCACTGCAGTGCATCCCCAGTGGTGCCAGTGCACTCTCTGGACTCACTGCACTGCATCCCCAATGGTGCCAGTGCAATCTCTGGACTCACTGCACTGCATCCCCAGTGGTGCCAGTGCACTCTCTGGACTCACTGCAGTGCATCCCCAGTAGTGCCAGTGCACTCTCTGCACTAACTGCACTGCATCCCCAGTGGTGCCAGTGCACTCTCTGGACTCACTGCACTGCAACCCCAGTGGTGCCAGGGCACTCTCTGGACTCACTGCACTGCATCACCATTGGTGCCAGGGCACTCTCCGGACTCACTGCAGTGCATCCCCAGTGGTGCCACTGCACTTTTTCGAGTCACTGCACTGCATCCCCATTAGTGCCAGTGCATTCTCTGGACTCACTGCACTGCATCCCCAGTGGTGCCAGTGCACTCTCTAGACTCACTGCAGTGCATCCCCAGTGGTGCCAGTACACTCTCTGGACTCACTGCACTGCATCCTCAGTGGTGCCAGTGCAATCTCTGGACTCACTGCAGAGCATCCCCAGTGGTGCCAGTGCACTCTCTGGACTCACTGCACTGCATCCCCAGTGGTGCCAGTGCACTCTCTGGACTCACTGCACTGCATCCCCAGTGGTGCCAGTGCACTCTCTGGACTAACTGCATTGCATCCCCAGTGGTGCCTGTGCACTCTCTGGACTCACTGCACTGCATCCCCAGGGGTGCCAGTGCTCTCTCTGGAGGCACTGCACTGCATTCCCAGTGGTGCCAGTGCACTCTCTGGACTCACTGCACTGCATCCCCAGGGGTGCCAGTGCACTCCCTGGACTCACTGCACTGCATGCCCTGTGGTGCCAGTGCACTCTCTGAATTCAGTGCACTGCATCCCCTGTGGTGGCAGTGCACTCTCTGCACTCACTGCAGTGCATCCCCAGTGGTGCCAGTGCACTCTCTGGACTCACTGCACTGCATCCCCAGTGGTGCCAGGGCACTCTCTGGACTCACTGCACTGCATCCCCACTGGTGCCAGTGCACTCTGTGGAGTCACTGCACTGCATACCCAGTGGTGCGAGTGCACTCTGTGGAGTCACTGCACTGCATCCCCAGTGGTGCCTGTGCAGTCTCTGGACTCACTGCACTGCATCCCCAGTGGTGCCAGTGCACTCTCTGGAGTCACTGCACTGCATCCCCAGTGTTCCCAGTGCACTCTCTGGACTCACTGCAGTGCAGCCCCTGAGGTGCCAGTGCACTCTCTGGACTCACTGCACTGCATCCCCAGTGGTGCCAGTGCACTCTCTGGAGTCACTGCACTGCATCCCAGTGGTGCCAGTGCACTCTCTGGACTCACTGCACTGCATCCCCAGTGGTGCCAGTGCACTCTCTGGACTCACATAACTGAATGAACAGTGGTGCCAGTGCACTCTCTGGACTCACTGCAGTACATCCCCAGTGTTGCCAGTGTAGTCTCTGGACTCACTGCACTGCATCCCCAGTGGTGCCAGTGCAATCTCAGGACTCACTGCAGTGCAGCTCCAGTTGGTGCCAGTGCACTCTCTGGACTCACTGCACTGCATCCCCAGTGGTGCCAGTGCACTCTCTGGAGGCACTGCACTGCATCCCCAGTGGTGCCAGTGCACTCTCTGGACTCACTGCACTGCATCCCCAGTGGTGCCTGTGCACTCCATGGACTCACTGCAGTGCATCCCCAGTGGTGCCAGTGCACTCTCTGAGTCACTGCACTGCATCCCCAGTGGTGCCAGTGCACTCTCTGGACTCACTGCACTGCATCCCCAGTGGTGCCAGTGCACTCTCTGGAGTCACTGCACTGCATCCCCAGTGGTGCCAGTGCACTCTCTGGACTCACTGCACTGCATCCCCAAGGTGCCAGTGCACTCTCTGGACTCAACTACACTGCATCCCCAGTGGTGCCAGTGCACTCTCTGGACTCACTGCAGTGCATCCCCAGTGGTGCCAGTGCACTCTCTGGACTCACTGCACTGCATCCCCAGTGGTGCCAGTGCACTCTCTGGACTCACTGCACTGCATCCCCAATAGTGCCAGTGCACTCTCTGAACTCACTGCAGTGCATCTCCAGTGGTGCCAGTGCACTCTCTAGACTCACTGCACTGCATCCCCAGTGGTGCCAGTGCACTCTCTGGACTCACAGCACTGCATCCCCAGGGGTACCCGTGCACTCTCTGGACTCACTGCACTACATCCCCAGTGGTGCCAGTGCACTCTCTGGAGTCACTGCACTTCATCCCCAGTGGTGCCAGTGCACTCTCTGGACTCACTGCAGTGCATCCCCAGTGGTGCCAGTGCACTCTCTGGACTCACTGCAGTGCATCCCCAGTGGTGCCAGTGCACTCTCTGGACTCACTGCACTGCATCCCCAGTGGTGCCAGTGCACTCTCTGGACTAACTGCACTGCATCCCCAGTGGTTCCAGTGCACTCTCTGGACTCACTGCACTGCATCCCCAGTGGTGCCAGGTCACTCTGTGGACTCACTGCACTGCATCCCCAGTGGTGCCTGTGCACTCTCTGGACTCACTGCACTGCATCCCCAGTGGTGCCAGTGCACTCTCTGTAGTCACTGCACTGCATCCCCAGTGGTGACAGTACACTCCCTGGACTCACCGGGGTGCATCCCCAGTGGTGCCAGTGCACTCTCTGGACTCACTGCACTGCCTCCCCAGTAGTGCCAGTGCACTCCCTGGACTCACCGGGATGCATCCCCAGTGGTGCCAGTGCACTCCCTGGACTCACTGCACTGCATCCCCAGTGGTGCCAGTGCACTCCCTGGACTCACTGCACTGCATCCCCAGTGGTGCCCGTTCACTCCCTGGACTCACTGAACTGCATCCCCACTGGTGCCAGTGCACTCTCTGAACTCACTGCACTGCATCCCCACTGGTGCCAGTGCACTCCCTCGACTCACTGCACTGCATCCCCAGTGGTGCCAGTGCACTCCCTGGATTCACTGCACTGCATCCCCGGTGGTGCCAGTGCACTGTCTGGACTCACCAGGGTGCATCCCTAGTGGTGCCAGTGCACTCTCTGGACTCACTGCAGTGCATCCCCAGTGGTGCCAGTGGACTCTCTGGAGTCACTGCAGTGCATCCCCTGTTGTGCCAGTGCACTCTCTGGACTCACTGCACTGCATCCCCAGTGGTGCCAGTGCACTCTCTGGACTCACTGTACTGCATCCCCAGTGGTGCCAGGTCACTCTCTGGACTCACTGAAGTGCATCCCCAGTGGTGCCAGTGCACTCTCTCGACTCACTGCACTGCATCCCCAGGGGTGCCAGTGGCTCTCTGGACTCACTGCACTGAATCACCAGTGGTGCCAGTGCACTCTGTGGACTCACAGCAGTGCATCCCCAGTAGTGCCAATGCACTCTCTGGACTCACGGCACTGCATCCCCAGTGGTGCCAGTGCACTCTCTGGACTCACTGCAGTGCATCTCCAGTGGTGACAGTGCACTCTCTGGAGTCACTGCACTGCATCCCCAATGGTGCCAGTGCACTCTCTGGACTCACTGCACTGAATCCCCTGTGGTGCCAGTGCACTCTCTGGACACACTGCACTGAATCCCCAGTGGTGCCAGTGCACTCTCTGGACACACTGCACTGCATCCCCAATGGTGCCAGGGCACTCTCTGGACTAACTGCACTGCATCCCCACTGCTGCCAGTGCACTCTCTGGACTCACTGCACTGCATCCCCAGTGGTGCCAGTGCACACTCTCGAGTCACTGCACTGTATCCCCAGTGGTGCCTGTGCAGTCTCTGGACTCACTGCAGTGCAGCCCCTGAGGTGCCAGTGCACTCTCTGGACTCACTGCACTGCATCCCCAGTGGTGCCAGTGCACTCTATGGACTCACTGCAGTGCATCCCCAGTGGTGCCAGTGCACTCTCTGGACTCACTGCACTGCATCCCCAGTGGTGCCAGTGCACTCTCTGGACTCACATCACTGAATGAACAGTGGTGCCAGTGCACTCTCTGGACTCATTGCAGTGCATCCCCAGTGGTGCCAGTGTAGTCTCTGGACTCACTGCACTGCATCCCCAGTGGTGCCAGTGCACTCTCTGGACTCACGGCACTGCATCCCCAGTGGTGCCAGTGCACTCTCTGGACTCACTGCAGTGCATCCCCAGTGGTGCCAGTGCACTCTCTGCACTCACTGCACTGCATCCCCTGTGGTGCCAGTGAACTCTCTGCACTCACTGCACTGCATCCCCAGTGGTGCCAGTGCACTCTCTGGACTCACTGCAGTGCATCCCCAGTGGTGACAGTGCACTCTCTGTAGTCACTGCAGTGCATCCCCTGTGGTGACAGTGCATTCTCTGGACACACTGCACTGCATCCGCAGTGGAGCCAGTGCACTCTCTGGACTCACTGCAGTGCATCCCCAGTGGTGCCAGTGCACTCCCTGGACTCACTGCACTGCATCCCCAGTAGTGCCAGTGCACTCTCTGGACTCACTGCACTGCATCCCCAGTGGTGGCAGTGCACTCTCTGGACTCACTGCATTGCATCTCCAGTGGTGCCAGTGCACTCACTGGACTCACTGCACTGCATCCCCAGTGGTGCCAGCGCACTCTCTGGAGTCACTGCACTGCATCCCCAGTGGTGCCAGTGCACTCTCTGGACTCACTGCACTGCATCCCAGTGGTGCCGTGCACTCTCTGGACTCACCGGGGTGCATCCCTAGTGGTGCCAGTGCACTCTCTCGACTCTATGCACGGCATACCCAGTGGTGCCAGTGCACTCCCTGGACTCACTGCACTGCATCCCCACTCGTGCCAGTGCACTCTCTGGACTCGCTGCACTGCATCCCCAGTGGTTCCACTGCACTCCCTGGACTCACTGCAGTGCATCCCCAGTGGTGCCAGTGCACTCTCTGGACTCACTGCACTGTATCCCCAGTGGTGTCTGAGCACTCCCTGGACAAACCGGGGTGCATCCCCAGTGGTGCCACTGCACTCTCTGGACTCACTGCACTGCATCCGCAGTGGTGCCAGTGCACTCTCTGGACCCACTGCACTGCATCCCCACTGGTGCCAGTGCACTCCCTGGACTCACTGTACTGCATCCCCAGTGGTGCCAGTGCACTCTCTGGACTCACTGCACTGCATCCCCAGTGGTGCCAGTGCACTCCCTGGACTCACCGGGGTGCATCCCCAGTGGTGCCAGTGCACTCCCTGGACTCACTGCACTGCATCCCCAGTGGTGACAGTACACTCCCTGGACTCACCGGAGTGCATCCCCAGTGGTGCCAGTGCACTCTCTGGACTCACTGCACTGCATCACCATTGGTGCCAGTGCACTCTCCGGACTCACTGCACTGCATCCCCAGTGGTGCCAGTGCATTCTCTGAACTCACTGCACTGCATCCCCAGTGGTGCCAGTGCACTCTCTGGACTCACTGCAGTGCATCCCCAGTGGTGCCAGTGCACTCTGTGGACTCACTGCACTGCATCACCATTGGTGCCAGTGCACTCTCCGGACTCACTGCACTGCATCCCCAATGGTGCCACTGCACTCTCTGGACTCACTGCAGTGCATCCCCAGTGGTGCCAGTGCACTCTCTGGACTCACTGCAGTGCATCACCAGTGGTGCCAGTGGACTCTCTGGAGTCACTGCAGTGCATCCCCTGTTGTGCCAGTGCACTCTCTGGATTCACTGCACTGCATCCCCAGTGGTGCCAGTGCACTCTCTGGACTCACTGTACTGCATCCCCAGTGGTGCCAGGTCACTCTCTGGACTCACTGAAGTGCATCCCCAGTGGTGCCAGTGCACTCTCTGGACTCACTGCAGTGCATCCCCAGTGGTGCCAGTGGCTCTCTGGACTCACTGCACTGAATCACCAGTGGTGCCAGTGCACTCTGTGGACTCACTGCAGTGCATCCCCACTGGTGCCAATGCACTCTCTGGACTCACTGCAGTGCATCCCCAGTGGTGCCAGTGCACTCTCTGGACTCACTGCACTGCATCTCCAGTGGTGCCAGTGCACTCTCTGGAGTCACTGCAGTGCATCCCCAATGGTGCCAGTGCACTCTCTGGACACACTGCACTGCATCCCCAGTGGTGCCAGGGCACTCTCTGGACTCACTGCACTGCATCCCCAATGGTGCCAGGGCACTCTCTGGACTCACTGCACTGCATCCCCAGTGGTGCCAGTGCACACTCTCGAGTCACTGCACTGTATCCCCAGTGGTGCCTGTGCAGTCTCTGGACTCACTGCACTGCATCCCCAGTGGTGCCAGTGCACTCTATGGACTCACTGCACTGCATCCCCAGTGTTCCCACTGCACTCTCTGGACTCACTGCAGTGCAGCCCCTGAGGTGCCAGTGCACTCTCTGGACTCACTGCAGTGCATCTCCAGTGGTGCCAGTGCACTCTATGGACTCACTGCAGTGCATCCCCAGTGGTGCCAGTGCACTCTCTGGACTCACTGCACTGCATCCCCAGTGGTGCCAGTGCACTCTCTGGACTCACATCACTGAATGAACAGTGGTGCCAGTGCACTCTCTGGACTCACTGCACTGCATCCCCAGTGGTGCCAGTGTAGTCTCTGGACTCACTGCACTGCATCCCCAGTGGTGCCAGTGCACTCTCTGGACTCACTGCACTGCATCCCCAGTGGTGCCAGTGCACTCTCTGGACTCACTGCAGTGCATCCCCAGTGGTGCCAGGGCACTCTCTGGACTCACGGCACTGCATCCCCAGTGGTGCCAGTGCACTCTCTGGACTCACTGCAGTGCATCCCCAGTGGTGCCAGTGCACTCTCTCACTCACTGCACTGCATCCCCTGTGGTGCCAGTGAACTCTCTGCACTCACTGCACTGCATCCCCAGTGGTGCCAGTGCACTCTCTGGACTCACTGCAGTGCTTCCCCACTGGTGACAGTGCACTCTCTGTAGTCACTGCAGTGCATCCCCTGTGGTGACAGTGCATTCTCTGGACACACTGCACTGCATCCCCAGTGGAGCCAGTGCACTCTCTGGACTCACTGCAGTGCATCCCCAGTGGTGCCAGTGCACTCCCTGGACTCACTGCACTGCATCACCAGTGGTGCCAGTGCACTCTCTGGACTCACTGCACTGCATCCCCAGTGGTGCCAGTGCACTCTCTGGACTCACTGCGCTGCATCCTCAGTGGTGCCAGTGTAATCTCTGGACTCACTGCAGAGCATCCCCAGTGGTGCCAGTGCACTCTCTGGACTCACTGCACTGCTTCCCCAGTGGTGCCAGTGCACTCTCTGGAGGCACTGCCCTGCATCCCCATTGGTGCCAGTGCACTCTCTGGACTCACTGCACTGCATCTCCAGTGGTGCGAGTGCACTCTCTGGACTCACTGCAGTGCATCCCCTCTTGTGCCAGTGCACTCTCTGCATTCACAGAACTGCATCCCCTATGGTGCCAGTGCACTCTCTGGAGGCACTGCACTGCATCCCCATTGGTGCCAGTGCACTCTCTGGACTCACTGCACTGCATCTCCAGTGGTGCGAGTGCACTCTCTGGACTCACTGCAGTGCATCCCCTCTTGTGCCAGTGCACTCTCTGCATTCACAGCACTGCATCCCCTATGGTGCCAGTGCACTCTCTGGACTCACTGCACTGCATCCCCAGTGGTCCCAGTGCACTCTCTGGACTCACTGCAGTGCATCCCCAGTGGTGCCAGTGCACTCTCTGGACTCACTGCACTGCATCCCCAGTGGTGCCAGAGCACTCTCTGGACTCACTGCACTGCATCCCCAGTGGTGACAGTGCTCTCTCTGTAGTCACTGCGCTGCATCCCCAGTGGTGACATTGCACTCTCTGGACTCACTGCACTGCATCCCCAGTACTGACAGTGCACTCTCTGGACTCACTGCACTGCATCCCCAGTGGTGCCAGTGCACTCCCTGGACTCACTGCACTGCATCCCCACTCGTGCCAGTGCACTCTCTGGACTCGCTGCACTGCATCCCCAGTGGTTCCACTGCACTCCCTGGACTCACTGCAGTGCATCCCCAGTGGTGCCAGTGCACTCTCTGGACTCACTGCACTGCATCCGCAGTGGTGCCAGTGCACTCTCTGGACCCACTGCACTGCATCCCCACTGGTGCCAGTGCACTCCCTGGACTCACTGTACTGCATCCCCAGTGGTGCCAGTGCACTCTCTGGACTCACTGCACTGCATCCCCAGTGGTGCCAGTGCACTCCCTGGACTCACCGGGGTGCATCCCCAGTGGTGCCAGTGCACTCCCTGGACTCACTGCACTGCATCCCCAGTGGTGACAGTACACTCCCTGGACTCACCGGAGTGCATCCCCAGTGGTGCCAGTGCACTCTCTGGACTCACTGCACTGCATCACCATTGGTGCCAGTGCACTCTCCGGACTCACTGCACTGCATCCCCAGTGGTGCCAGTGCATTCTCTGAACTCACTGCACTGCATCCCCAGTGGTGCCAGTGCACTCTCTGGACTCACTGCAGTGCATCCCCAGTGGTGCCAGTGCACTCTGTGGACTCAGTGCACTGCATCCCCAATGGTGCCACTGCACTCTCTGGACTCACTGCAGTGCATCCCCAGTGGTGCCAGTGCACTCTCTGGACTCACTGCAGTGCATCACCAGTGGTGCCAGTGGACTCTCTGGAGTCACTGCAGTGCATCCCCTGTTGTGCCAGTGCACTCTCTGGATTCACTGCACTGCATCCCCAGTGGTGCCAGTGCACTCTCTGGACTCACTGTACTGCATCCCCAGTGGTGCCAGGTCACTCTCTGGACTCACTGAAGTGCATCCCCAGTGGTGCCAGTGCACTCTCTGGACTCACTGCAGTGCATCCCCAGTGGTGCCAGTGGCTCTCTGGACTCACTGCACTGAATCACCAGTGGTGCCAGTGCACTCTGTGGACTCACTGCAGTGCATCCCCACTGGTGCCAATGCACTCTCTGGACTCACTGCAGTGCATCCCCAGTGGTGCCAGTGCACTCTCTGGACTCACTGCAGTGCATCTCCAGTGGTGCCAGTGCACTCTCTGGAGTCACTGCAGTGCATCCCCAATGGTGCCAGTGCACTCTCTGGACACACTGCACTGCATCCCCAGTGGTGCCAGGGCACTCTCTGGACTCACTGCACTGCATCCCCAATGGTGCCAGTGCACTCTCTGGACTCACTGCACTGCATCCCCAGTGGTGCCAGTGCACACTCTCGAGTCACTGCACTGTATCCCCAGTGGTGCCTGTGCAGTCTCTGGACTCACTGCACTGCATCCCCAGTGGTGCCAGTGCACTCTATGGACTCACTGCACTGCATCCCCAGTGTTCCCACTGCACTCTCTGGACTCACTGCAGTGCATCCCCAGTGGTGCCAGTGCACTCTCTGGACTCACTGCACTGCATCCCCAGTGGTGCCAGTGCACTCTCTGGACTCACTGCACTGCATCCCCAGTGGTGCCAGTGCACTCTCTGGACTCACTGCACTGCATCCCCAGTGGTGCCAGTGCACTCTCTGGACTCACTGCAGTGCATCCCCAGTGGTGCCAGGGCACTCTCTGGACTCACGGCACTGCATCCCCAGTGGTGCCAGTGCACTCTCTGGACTCACTGCAGTGCATCCCCAGTGGTGCCAGTGCACTCTCTCACTCACTGCAGTGCATCCCCTGTGGTGACAGTGCATTCTCTGGACACACTGCACTGCATCCCCAGTGGAGCCAGTGCACTCTCTGGACTCACTGCAGTGCATCCCCAGTGGTGCCAGTGCACTCCCTGGACTCACTGCACTGCATCACCAGTGGTGCCAGTGCACTCTCTGGACTCACTGCACTGCATCCCCAGTGGTGCCAGTGCACTCTCTGGACTCACTGCGCTGCATCCTCAGTGGTGCCAGTGTAATCTCTGGACTCACTGCAGAGCATCCCCAGTGGTGCCAGTGCACTCTCTGGACTCACTGCACTGCTTCCCCAGTGGTGCCAGTGCACTCTCTGGAGGCACTGCACTGCATCCCCATTGGTGCCAGTGCACTCTCTGGACTCACTGCACTGCATCTCCAGTGGTGCGAGTGCACTCTCTGGACTCACTGCAGTGCATCCCCTCTTGTGCCAGTGCACTCTCTGCATTCACAGAACTGCATCCCCTATGGTGCCAGTGCACTCTCTGGAGGCACTGCACTGCATCCCCATTGGTGCCAGTGCACTCTCTGGACTCACTGCACTGCATCTCCAGTGGTGCGAGTGCACTCTCTGGACTCACTGCAGTGCATCCCCTCTTGTGCCAGTGCACTCTCTGCATTCACAGCACTGCATCCCCTATGGTGCCAGTGCACTCTCTGGACTCACTGCACTGCATCCCCAGTGGTCCCAGTGCACTCTCTTGACTCACTGCAGTGCATCCCCAGTGGTGCCAGTGCACTCTCTGGACTCACTGCACTGCATCCCCAGTGGTGCCAGAGCACTCTCTGGACTCACTGCACTGCATCCCCAGTGGTGACAGTGCTCTCTCTGTAGTCACTGCGCTGCATCCCCAGTGGTGACATTGCACTCTCTGGACTCACTGCACTGCATCCCCAGTACTGACAGTGCACTCTCTGGACTCACTGCACTGCATCCCCAGTGGTGACAGTGCACTCTCTGGAGGCACTGCACTGCATCCCCAGTGGTGCCAGTGCACTCTCTGGACTCACTGCAGTGCATCCCCAGTGGTGCCAGTGCACTCTCTGGACTCACTGCACTGCATCCCCAGTACTGACAGTGCACTCTCTGGACTCACTGCACTGCATCCCCAGTGGTGACAGTGCACTCTCTGGAGGCACTGCACTGCATCCCCAGTGGTGCCAGTGCACTCTCTGGACTCACTGCAGTGCATCCCCAGTGGTGCCAGTGCACTCTCTGGACTCACTGCACAGCATCCCCAGTAGTGCCAGTGCACTCTCTGGAGTCACTGCAGTGCATCCCCTGTTGTGCCAGTGCACGCTCTGCATTCACTGCACTGCATCCCCTGTGGTGCCAGTGCACTCTCTGGACTCACTGCACTGCATCCCCAGTGGTGCCAGTGCACTCTCTGGACGCACTGCAGTGCATCCCCAGTGGTGCCAGTGCACTCTCTGGACTCACTGTACTGCATCGCCAGTGGTGCCAGTGCACTCTCTGGACTCACTGCACTGCATCCCCAGTGGTGACAGTGCTCTCACTATAGTCACTGCACTGCATCCCCACTGGTGACAGTGCACTCTCTGGACTCACTGCAGTGCATCCCCAGTGGTGCCAGTGCACTCTCTGGACTCACTTCACTGCATGCCCATTGCTGACAGTGCATCCTCTGGACTCACTGCAGTACACCCCAAGTGGTGCCAGTGCACTCTCTGGACTCACTGCACTGCATCCCCAGTGGTGCCAGTGCACTCCCTGGACTCACTGCACTGCATCCCCAGTGGTGCCAGTGGACTCTCTGGAGTCACTGCAGTGCATCCCCTGTTGTGCCAGTGCACTCTCCGCATTCACTGCAATGCATCCCCAGTGGTGCCAGTGCACTCTGGACTCACTGCACTGCACCCCCGGTGGTGCCAGTACACTCTCTGGACTCACTGCACTGCATCCCCGGTGGTGCCAGTGCACTCTCTGGAGGCACTGCGCTGCATCACCTGTGGTGACAGTGCACTCTCTGGACTCACTGCACTGCATCCCCAGTGGTTCCAGTGCACTCTCTGGACTCACTGCAGTGCATCCCCAGTGGTGCCAGTGCTCTCTCTGGACTCACTGCACTGCATCCCCAGTGGTGCCAGTGTAGTCTCTAGACTCACTGCAGTGCAGCTCCAGTGGTGCCAGTGCAGTCTCTGGACTCACTGCAGTGCATCCCCAGTGGTGCCAGTGCACTCTCTGGACTCACTGCACTGCATCCCCAATGCTGACAGTGCACTCTCTGGACTCACTGCACGGCATCCCCAGTGGTGCCAGTGCACTCTCTGGACTCACTGCACTGCATCCCCAGTGGTGCCTGTCCAATCTCTGGACTCACTGCAGTGCAGCTCCAGTGGTGCCAGTGCAGTCTCTGGACTCACTGCAGTGCATCCCCAGTGGTGCCAGTGCACTCTCTGGACTCACTGCACTGCATCCCCAGTGGTGCCAGTGCACTCTCTGGACTCACTGCAGTGTATCCCCAGTGGAGCCAGTGCACTCTCTGGACTCACTATACTGCATCCCCAGTGGTGCCAGAGCACTCTCTGGACTCACTGCAGTGCATTCCCAGTGGTGCCAGTGCACTCTCTGGACTCACTGCAGTGCATCCCCAGTGGTGCCAGTGCACTCTCTGGACTCACAGCACTGCATCACCAGCGGTGCCAGTGCACTCTCTGGACTCACTGCACTGCATCCCCAGTGGTGCCAGTGCACTCTCTGGACTCACTGCACTGCATCCCCAGTGGTGCCAGTGCACTCTCTGGACTCACTGCACTCCATCCCCAGTACTGACAGTGCACTCTCTGGACTCACTGCACTGCTTCCCCAGTGGTGCCAATGCACTCTCTGGAGGCACTGCACTGCATCCCCAGTGGTCCAGTGCACTCTCTGGACTCACTGCAGTGCATCCCCTGTGGTGCCAGTGAACTTTTTCGAGTCACTGCACTGCATCCCCTGTGGCGCCAGTGCATTCTCTGGACTCACTCCACTGCATCCCCAGTGGTGCCAGTGCACTCTATAGACTCACTGCACTGCATCCCCAGTGGAGCCAGTGCACTCTGGACTCACTGCACTGCATCCCCGGTGGTGCCAGTGCACTCTCTGGAGTCACAGCAGTGCATCCCCAGTGGAGCCAGTGCACTCTGGACTCACTGCACTGCATCCCCGGTGGTGCCAGTGCACCCTCTGGACTCCCTGCAGTGCATCCCCAGTGGTGCCAGTGCACTCTCTGGACTCACTGCACTGCATCCCCAGTGGTGCCAGTGCACTCTCTGGACTAACTGCACTGCATCCCCAGTGGTGCCAGTGCAGTCTCTGGACTCACTGCACTCCATCCCCACTGGTGCCAGTACACTCTCTGGACTCACTGCACTGCATCCCCAGTGGTGCCAGTGCACTCTCTGCACTCACTGCACTGCATCCCCAGTGGTGTCAGTGCACTATCTGGACTCACTGCAGTGCATCCCCAGTGGTGCCAGTGCACTCTATGAGTCACTGCACTGCATTCCCAGTGGTGCCAGTGCACTCTCTGGACTCACTGCACTGCATCCCCAGTGGTGCCAGTGCAATCTCTGGACTCACTACAGAGCATCCCTAGTGGTGCCAGTGCACTCTCTGGACTCACTGCACTGCATCACCAGTGGTGGCTGTGCAATCTCTGGACTCACTGCAGAGCATCCCTAGTGGTGGCAGTGCACTCTCTGGAGTCACTGCACTGCATCCCCATTAGTGCCAGTGCACTCTCTGGACTCACTGCACTGCATCCCCAAGGTGCCAGTGCACTCTCTGGACTCGACTGCACTGCATCCCCAGTGGTGCCTGTGCAGTCTCTGGGCTCACTGCAGTGCATCCCCAGTGGTGCCAGTGCACTCTCTGGACTCACTGCACTGCATCCCCAGTGGTGCCAGTGCACTCTCTGGACTCACTGCACTGCATCCCCTGTGGTGCCAGTGCACTCTCTGGACTAACTGCATTGCATCCCCAGTGGTGCCTGTGCACTCTCTGGACTCACTGCACTACATCCCCAGTGGTGCCAGTGCACTCTACGGACTCACTGCAGTGCATCCCCAGTGGTTCCAGTGCACTCTCTGGACTCACTGCACTGCATCACCATTGGTGCCAGGGCACTCTCCAGACTCACTGCAGTGCATCCGCAGTGGTCCCAGTGCACTCTTTCGAGTCACTGCACTGCATCCCCAGTGGTGCCAGTGCATTCTCTGGACTCACTGCAGTGCATCCCCAGTGGTGCCAGTGCACTCTCTGGACTCACTGCACTGCATCCCCAGTGCTGACAGTGCACTCTCTGGACTCAGTGCACTGCATCCCCAATGGTGCCACGGCACTCTCTGGACTCACTGCAGTGCATCCCCAGTGGTGCCAGTGCACTCTCTGGACTCACTGCAGTGCATCCCCAGTGGTGCCAGTGGACTCTCTGGAGTCACTGCACTGCATCCCCAGTGGTGCCAGTGCACTCTCTGGACTCACTGTACTGCATCGCCAGTGGTGCCAGGTCACTCTGTGGACTCACTGCACTGCATCCCCAGTGGTTCCAGTGCACTCTCTGGACTCACTGCAGTGCATCCAGAGTGGTGCCAATGCACTCTCTGGACTCACTGCACTGCATCCCCAGTGGTGCCAGTGCACTCTCTGGACTCACTGCAGTGCATCCCCAGTGGTGCCAGTGCACTCTCTGGACTCACTGCACTGCATCCCCAATGGTGCCAGTGCAATCTCTGGACTCACTGCACTGCATCCCCAGTGGTGCCAGTGCACTCTCTGGACTCACTGCAGTGCATCCCCAGTAGTGCCAGTGCACTCTCTGCACTAACTGCACTGCATCCCCAGTGGTGCCAGTGCACTCTCTGGACTCACTGCACTGCATCCCCAGTGGTGCCAGGGCACTCTCTGGACTCACTGCACTGCATCACCATTGGTGCCAGGGCACTCTCCGGACTCACTGCAGTGCATCCCCAGTGGTGCCACTGCACTTTTTCGAGTCACTGCACTGCATCCCCATTAGTGCCAGTGCATTCTCTGGACTCACTGCACTGCATCCCCAGTGGTGCCAGTGCACTCTCTAGACTCACTGCAGTGCATCCCCAGTGGTGCCAGTACACTCTCTGGACTCACTGCACTGCATCCTCAGTGGTGCCAGTGCAATCTCTGGACTCACTGCAGAGCATCCCCAGTGGTGCCAGTGCACTCTCTGGACTCACTGCACTGCATCCCCAGTGGTGCCAGTGCACTCTCTGGACTCACTGCACTGCATCCCCAGTGGTGCCAGTGCACTCTCTGGACTCACTGCAGTGCATCCCCAGTGGTGCCTGTGCACTCTCTGGACTCACTGCACTACATCCCCAGTGGTGCCAGTGCACTCTACGGACTCACTGCAGTGCATCCCCAGTGGTTCCAGTGCACTCTCTGGACTCACTGCACTGCATCACCATTGGTGCCAGGGCACTCTCCGGACTCACTGCACTGCATCCCCAGTGGTCCCAGTGCACTCTTTCGAGTCACTGCACTGCATCCCCAGTGGTGCCAGTGCATTCTCTGGACTCACTGCAGTGCATCCCCAGTGGTGCCAGTGCACTCTCTGGACTCACTGCACTGCATCCCCAGTACTGACAGTGCACTCTCTGGACTCAGTGCACTGCATCCCCAATGGTGCCACTGCACTCTCTGGACTCACTGCACTGCATCCCCAGTGGTGCCAGTGCACTCTCTGGACTCACTGCAGTGCATCCCCAGTGGTGCCAGTGGACTCTCTGGAGTCACTGCACTGCATCCCCAGTGGTGCCAGTGCACTCTCTGGACTCACTGTACTGCATCGCCAGTGGTGCCAGGTCACTCTGTGGACTCACTGCACTGCATCACCAGTGGTGCCAGTGCACTCTCTGGACTCACTGCAGTGCATCCAGAGTGGTGCCAATGCACTCTCTGGACTCACTGCACTGCATCCCCAGTGGTGCCAGTGCACTCTCTGGACTCACTGCAGTGCATCCCCAGTGGTGCCAGTGCACTCTCTGGAGTCACTGCACTGCATCCCCAATGGTGCCAGTGCAATCTCTGGACTCACTGCAGTGCATCCCCAGTGGTGCCAGTGCACTCTCTGGACTCACTGCAGTGCATCCCCAGTAGTGCCAGTACACTCTCTGCACTAACTGCACTGCATCCCCAGTGGTGCCAGTGCACTCTCTGGACTCACTGCACTGCATCCCCAGTGGTGCCAGGGCACTCTCTGGACTCACTGCACTGCATCACCATTGGTGCCAGGGCACTCTCCGGACTCACTGCAGTGCATCCCCAGTGGTGCCAGTGCACTTTTTCGAGTCACTGCACTGCATCCCCATTAGTGCCAGTGCATTCTCTGGACTCACTGCACTGCATCCCCAGTGGTGCCAGTGCACTCTCTAGACTCACTGCAGTGCATCCCCAGTGGTGCCAGTACACTCTCTGGACTCACTGCACTGCATCCTCAGTGGTGCCAGTGCAATCTCTGGACTCACTGCAGAGCATCCCTAGTGGTGCCAGTGCAATCTCTGCACTCACTGCAGTGCATCCCCAGTGGTGCCAGTGCACTCTCTGGACTCACTGCACTGCATCACCATTGGTGCCAGGGCACTCTCCGGACTCAACTGCACTGCATCCCCAGTGGTGCCAGTACACTCTCTGGACTCACTGCACTGCATCCCCAATGGTGCCAGTGCACTCTCTGGACTCACTGCACTGCATCCCCAGTGGTGCCAGTGCTCTCTCTGGAGGCACTGCTCTGCATTCCCAGTGGTGCCAGTGCACTCTCTGGACTCACTGCACTGCATCCCCAGGGGTGCCAGTGCACTCTCTGGACTCACTGCACTGCATGCCCTGTGGTGCCAGTGCACTCTCTGAATTCAGTGCACTGCATCCCCTGTGGTGGCAGTGCACTCTCTGCACTCACTGCAGTGCATCCCCAGTGGTGCCAGTGCACTCTCTGGACTCACTGCACTGCATCCCCAGTGGTGCCAGGGCACTCTCTGGACTCACTGCACTGCATCCCCACTGGTGCCAGTGCACTCTGTGGAGTCACTGCACTGCATACCCAGTGGTGCCAGTGCACTCTCTGGACTCACTGCACTGCATCCCCAGTGCTGACAGTGCACTCTCTGGACTCACTGCACTGCATCCCCAGTGGTGCCAGTGCACTCTCTGGAGTCAATGCACTGCATCCCCAGTGTTCCCAGTGCACTCTCTGGACTCACTGCAGTGCAGCCCCTGAGGTGCCAGTGCACTCTCTGGACTCACTGCACTGCATCCCCAGTGGTGCCAGTGCACTCTCTGGAGTCACTGCACTGCATCCCAGTGGTGCCAGTGCACTCTCTGGACTCACTGCACTGCATCCCCAGTGGTGCCAGTGCACTCTCTGGACTCACATAACTGAATGAACAGTGGTGCCAGTGCACTCTCTGGACTCACTGCAGTACATCCCCAGTGTTGCCAGTGTAGTCTCTGGACTCACTGCACTGCATCCCCAGTGGTGCCAGTGCAATCTCAGGACTCACTGCAGTGCAACTCCAGTTGGTGCCAGTGCACTCTCTGGACTCACTGCACTGCATCCCCAGTGGTGCCAGTGCACTCTCTGGAGGCACTGCACTGCATCCCCAGTGGTGCCAGTGCACTCTCTGCACTCACTGCACTGCATCCCCAGTGGTGCCTGTGCACTCCATGGACTCACTGCAGTGCATCCCCAGTGGTGCCAGTGCACTCTCTGAGTCACTGCACTGCATCCCCAGTGGTGCCAGTGCACTCTCTGGACTCACTGCACTGCATCCCCAGTGGTGCCAGTGCACTCTCTGGAGTCACTGCACTGCATCCCCAGTGGTGCCAGTGCACTCTCTGGACTCACTGCACTGCATCCCCAAGGTGCCAGTGCACTCTCTGGACTCAACTACACTGCATCCCCAGTGGTGCCAGTGCACTCTCTGGACTCACTGCAGTGCATCCCCAGTGGTGCCAGTGCACTCTCTGGACTCACTGCACTGCATCCCCAGTGGTGCCAGTGCACTCCCTGGACTCACTGCACTGCATCCCCAATAGTGCCAGTGCACTCTCTGAACTCACTGCAGTGCATCTCCAGTGGTGCCAGTGCACTCTCTAGACTCACTGCACTGCATCCCCAGTGGTGCCAGTGCACTCTCTGGACTCACAGCACTGCATCCCCAGTGGTACCCGTGCACTCTCTGGACTCACTGCAGTGCATCCCCAGTGGTGCCAGTGCACTCTCTGGACTCACTGCACTGCATCCCCAGTGGTGCCATTGCACTCTCTGGACTCACTGCAGTGCATCCCCAGTGGTGCCAGTGCACTCTCTGGACTCACTGCACTGCATCCCCAGTGGTGCCAGTGCACTCTCTGGACTAACTGCACTGCATCCCCAGTGGTTCCAGTGCACTCTCTGGACTCACTGCACTGCATCACCATTGGTGCCAGGGAACTCTCCGGACTCACTGCAGAGCATCCGCAGTGGTCCCAGTGCACTCTTTCGAGTCACTGCACTGCATCCCCATTAGTGCCAGTGCATTCTCTGGACTCACTGCACTGCATCCCCAGTGGTGCCAGTGCACTCTCTGGACTCACTGCAGTGCATCCCCAGTGGTGCCAGTGGAGTCTCTGGAGTCACTGCACTGCATCCCCAGTGGTGCCAGTGCACTCTCTGAACTCACTGTACTGCATCCCCAGTGGTGCCAGGTCACTCTGTGGACTCACTGCACTGCATCCCCAGTGGTGCCTGTGCACTCTCTGGACTCACTGCACTGCATCCCCAGTGGTGCCAGTGCACTCTCTGTAGTCACTGCACTGCATCCCCAGTGGTGACAGTACACTCTCTGGACTCACCGGGGTGCATCCCCAGTGGTGCCAGTGCACTCTCTGGACTCACTGCACTGCATCACCAGTAGTGCCAGTGCACTCCCTGGACTCACCGGGATGCATCCCCAGTGGTGCCAGTGCACTCCCTGGACTCACTGCACTGCATCCCCAGTGGTGCCAGTGCACTCCCTGGACTCACTGCACTGCATCCCCAGTGGTGCCAGTGCACTCCCTGGACTCACTGCACTGCATCCCCAGTGGTGCCCGTTCACTCCCTGGACTCACTGAACTGCATCCCCACTGGTGCCAGTGCACTCTCTGAACTCACTGCACTGCATCCCCACTGGTGCCAGTGCACTCCCTCGACTCACTGCACTGCATCCCCAGTGGTGCCAGTGCACTCCCTGGATTCACTGCACTGCATCCCCGGTGGTGCCAGTGCACTCTCTGGACTCACTGCAGTGCATCCCCAGTGGTGCCAGCGCACTCCCTGGACTCACCGGGGTGCATCCCCAGTGGTGCCACTGCACTCTCTAGACTCACTGCACTGCATCCCCAGGGGTGCCAGTGCACTCCCTGGACTCACTGCACTGCATCCCCAGTGGTGCCAGTGCACTCTCTGGACTCACTGCAGTGCATCCCCAGTGGTGCCAGTGCACTCCCTGGACTCACTGCACTGCATCCCCAGTGGTGCCATTGCACTCTCTGGACTCACTGCAGTGCATCCCCAGTGGTGCCAGTGCACTCTCTGGACTCACTGCACTGCATCCCCAGTGGTGCCAGTGCACTCTCTGGACTAACTGCACTGCATCCCCAGTGGTTCCAGTGCACTCTCTGGACTCACTGCACTGCATCACCATTGGTGCCAGGGAACTCTCCGGACTCACTGCAGAGCATCCGCAGTGGTCCCAGTGCACTCTTTCGAGTCACTGCACTGCATCCCCATTAGTGCCAGTGCATTCTCTGGACTCACTGCACTGCATCCCCAGTGGTGCCAGTGCACTCTCTGGACTCACTGCAGTGCATCCCCAGTGGTGCCAGTGGAGTCTCTGGAGTCACTGCACTGCATCCCCAGTGGTGCCAGTGCACTCTCTGAACTCACTGTACTGCATCCCCAGTGGTGCCAGGTCACTCTGTGGACTCACTGCACTGCATCCCCAGTGGTGCCTGTGCACTCTCTGGACTCACTGCACTGCATCCCCAGTGGTGCCAGTGCACTCTCTGTAGTCACTGCACTGCATCCCCAGTGGTGACAGTACACTCTCTGGACTCACCGGGGTGCATCCCCAGTGGTGCCAGTGCACTCTCTGGACTCACTGCACTGCCTCCCCAGTAGTGCCAGTGCACTCCCTGGACTCACCGGGATGCATCCCCAGTGGTGCCAGTGCACTCCCTGGACTCACTGCACTGCATCCCCAGTGGTGCCAGTGCACTCCCTGGACTCACTGCACTGCATCCCCAGTGGTGCCAGTGCACTCCCTGGACTCACTGCACTGCATCCCCAGTGGTGCCCGTTCACTCCCTGGACTCACTGAACTGCATCCCCACTGGTGCCAGTGCACTCTCTGAACTCACTGCACTGCATCCCCACTGGTGCCAGTGCACTCCCTCGACTCACTGCACTGCATCCCCAGTGGTGCCAGTGCACTCCCTGGATTCACTGCACTGCATCCCCGGTGGTGCCAGTGCACTGTCTGGACTCACTGCAGTGCATCCCCAGTGGTGCCAGCGCACTCCCTGGACTCACTGCAGTGCATCCCCAGTGCTGCCAGTGCACTCTCTGGACTCACTGCACTGCATCCTCTGTGGTGCCAGTGCAATCCCTGGACTCACTGCAGTGCATCCCCACTGGTGCCAGTGCACTCTCTGGACTCACTGCACTGCATCCCCAGTGGTGCCAGTGCACTCTCTGGACTCACTGCACTGCATCCCCAGTGGTGCCAGAGCACTCTCTGGACTCACTGCACTGCATCCCCAGTGGTGCCAGAGCACTCTCTGGACTCACTGCACTGCATCCCCAGTGGTGCCAGAGCACTCTCTGGACTCACTGCACTGCATCCCCTGTGGTGCCAGGGCACTCTCTGGACTCACTGCACTGCATCCCCAGTGGTGCCAGTGCACTCTCTGGACTCACTTCACTGCATCCCCAGTGGTGCCAGTGCACTGTCTGGACTCACCGGGGTGCATCCCCAGTGGTGCCAGTGCACTCTCTGGACTCACCGGGGTGCATCCCCAGTGGTGCCAGTGCACTCCCTGGACTCACCGGGATGCATCCCCTGTGGTGCCAGTGCACTCCCTGGACTCACTGCACTGCATCCCCAGTGGTGGCAGTGCACTCCCTCGACTCACTGCACTGCAACCCCAGTGGTGCCAGTGCACTCCCTGGACTCACTGCACTGCATCCCAGTGGTGCCGTGCACTCTCTGGACTCACCGGGGTGCATCCCTAGTGGTGCCAGTGCACTCTCTCGACTCACTGCACGGCATACCCAGTGGTGCCAGTGCACTCCCTGGACTCACTGCACTGCATCCCCACTCGTGCCAGTGCACTCTCTGGACTCGCTGCGCTGCATCCCCAGTGGTGCCACTGCACTCCCTGGACTCACTGCAGTGCATCCCCAGTGGTGCCAGTGCACTCTCTGGACTCACTGCACTGTATCCCCAGTGGTGTCAGAGCACTCCCTGGACAAACCGGGGTGCATCCCCAGTGGTGCCACTGCACTCTCTGGACTCACTGCACTGCATCCGCAGTGGTGCCAGTGCACTCTCTGGAACCACTGCACTGCATCCCCACTGGTGCCAGTGCACTCTCTGGACTCATTGCACTGCATCCCCAGTGGTGCCAGTGCACTCCCTGGACTCACTGCACTGCATCCCCAGTGGTGCCAGGGCACTCCCTGGCCTCACTGCACTGCATCCCCAATGGTGCCAATGCACTCTCTGGACTCACTGCACTGCATCCCCTCTGGTGCCAGTGCACTCTCTGGACTCACTGCACTACATCATCAGTGGTGCCAGTGTACTCTCTGGACTCACTGCACTGCATCCCCAGTGGTGCCTGTGCACTCTCTGGACTCACTGCACTGCATCCCCAGTGGTGCCAGGGCACTCTCTGGACTCACTGCACTGCATCACCATTGGTGCCAGGGCACTCTCCGGACTCACTGCAGTGCATCCCCAGTGGTGCCAGTGCACTTTTTCGAGTCACTGCACTGCATCCTCATTAGTGCCAGTGCATTCTCTGGACTCACTGCAGTGCATCCCCAGTGGTGCCAGTGCACTCTCTAGACTCACTGCAGTGCATCCCCAGTGGTGCCAGTACACTCTCTGGACTCACTGCACTGCATCCTCAGTGGTGCCAGTGCAATCTCTGGACTCACTGCAGAGCATCCCCAGTGGTGCCAGTGCACTCTCTGGACTCACTGCACTGCATCCCCAGTGGTGCCAGTGCACTCTCTGGACTCACTGCACTGCATCCCCAGTGGTGCCAGTGCACTCTCTGGACTAACTGCATTGCATCCCCAGTGGTGCCTGTGCACTCTCTGGACTCACTGCACTACATCCCCAGTGGTGCCAGTGCACTGTCTGGACTCACTGGGGTGCATCCCCAGTGGTTCCAGTGCACTCTCTGGACTCACTGCACTGCATCCCCAGTGGTGCCAGGGCACTCTCCGGACTCACTGCACTGCATCCCCAGTGGTCCCAGTGCACTCTTTCGAGTCACTGCACTGCATCCCCAGTGGTGCCAGTGCATTCTCTGGACTCACTGCAGTGCATCCCCAGTGGTGCCAGTGCACTCTCTGGACTCACTGCACTGCATCCCCAGTGGTGCCAGGGCACTCTCTGGACTCACTGCACTTCATCCCCAGTGGTGCCTGTGCAGTCTCTGGACTCACTGCACTGCATCCCCAGTGGTGCCAGTGCACTCTCTGGACTCACTGCAGTGCATCCCCAGTGGTGCCAGTGGACTCTCTGGAGTCACTGCACTGCATCCCCAGTGGTGCCAGTGCACTCTCTGGACTCACTGTACTGCATCGCCAGTGGTGCCAGGTCACTCTGTGGACTCACTGCACTGTATCCCCAGTGGTGTCAGAGCACTCCCTGGACAAACCGGGGTGCATCCCCAGTGGTGCCACTGCACTCTCTGGACTCACTGCACTGCATCCGCAGTGGTGCCAGTGCACTCTCTGGAACCACTGCACTGCATCCCCACTGGTGCCAGTGCACTCTCTGGACTCATTGCACTGCATCCCCAGTGGTGCCAGTGCACTCCCTGGACTCACTGCACTGCATCCCCAGTGGTGCCAGGGCACTCCCTGGCCTCACTGCACTGCATCCCCAATGGTGCCAATGCACTCTCTGGACTCACTGCACTGCATCCCCTCTGGTGCCAGTGCACTCTCTGGACTCACTGCACTACATCATCAGTGGTGCCAGTGTACTCTCTGGACTCACTGCACTGCATCCCCAGTGGTGCCTGTGCACTCTCTGGACTCACT
Organism: Anser anser; assembly: GCF_964211835.1. Lineage (NCBI taxonomy): Eukaryota > Metazoa > Chordata > Aves > Anseriformes > Anatidae > Anser > Anser anser. The sequence continues at coordinate 92,056 of NW_028153951.1, forward strand.
GCACTGCATCCCCAGTGGTGCCAGGGCACTCTCTGGACTCACTGCACTGCATCACCATTGGTGCCAGGGCACTCTCCGGACTCACTGCAGTGCATCCCCAGTGGTGCCAGTGCACTTTTTCGAGTCACTGCACTGCATCCTCATTAGTGCCAGTGCATTCTCTGGACTCACTGCAGTGCATCCCCAGTGGTGCCAGTGCACTCTCTAGACTCACTGCAGTGCATCCCCAGTGGTGCCAGTACACTCTCTGGACTCACTGCACTGCATCCTCAGTGGTGCCAGTGCAATCTCTGGACTCAGTGCAGAGCATCCCCAGTGGTGCCAGTGCACTCTCTGGACTCACTGCACTGCATCCCCAGTGGTGCCAGTGCACTCTCTGGACTCACTGCACTGCATCCCCAGTGGTGCCAGTGCACTCTCTGGACTAACTGCATTGCATCCCCAGTGGTGCCTGTGCACTCTCTGGACTCACTGCACTACATCCCCAGTGGTGCCAGTGCACTGTCTGGACTCACTGGGGTGCATCCCCAGTGGTTCCAGTGCACTCTCTGGACTCACTGCACTGCATCCCCAGTGGTGCCAGGGCACTCTCCGGACTCACTGCACTGCATCCCCAGTGGTCCCAGTGCACTCTTTCGAGTCACTGCACTGCATCCCCAGTGGTGCCAGTGCATTCTCTGGACTCACTGCAGTGCATCCCCAGTGGTGCCAGTGCACTCTCTGGACTCACTGCACTGCATCCCCAGTGGTGCCAGGGCACTCTCTGGACTCACTGCACTTCATCCCCAGTGGTGCCTGTGCAGTCTCTGGACTCACTGCACTGCATCCCCAGTGGTGCCAGTGCACTCTCTGGACTCACTGCAGTGCATCCCCAGTGGTGCCAGTGGACTCTCTGGAGTCACTGCACTGCATCCCCAGTGGTGCCAGTGCACTCTCTGGACTCACTGTACTGCATCGCCAGTGGTGCCAGGTCACTCTGTGGACTCACTGCACTGCATCACCAGTGGTGCCAGTGCACTCTCTGGACTCACTGCACTGCATCCAGAGTGGTGCCAATGCACTCTCTGGACTCACTGCACTGCATCCCCAGTGGTGCCAGTGCACTCTCTGGACTCACTGCAGTGCATCCCCAGTGGTGCCAGTGCACTCTCTGGAGTCACTGCACTGCATCCCCAATGGTGCCAGTGCAATCTCTGGACTCACTGCAGTGCATCCCCAGTGGTGCCAGTGCACTCTCTGGACTCACTGCAGTGCATCCCCAGTAGTGCCAGTACACTCTCTGCACTAACTGCACTGCATCCCCAATGGTGCCAGTGCACTCTCTGGACTCACTGCACTGCATCCCCAGTGGTGCCAGGGCACTCTCTGGACTCACTGCACTGCATCACCATTGGTGCCAGGGCACTCTCCGGACTCACTGCAGTGCATCCCCAGTGGTGCCAGTGCACTTTTTCGAGTCACTGCACTGCATCCCCATTAGTGCCAGTGCATTCTCTGGACTCACTGCACTGCATCCCCAGTGGTGCCAGTGCACTCTCTAGACTCACTGCAGTGCATCCCCAGTGGTGCCAGTACACTCTCTGGACTCACTGCACTGCATCCTCAGTGGTGCCAGTGCAATCTCTGGACTCACTACAGAGCATCCCTAGTGGTGCCAGTGCAATCTCTGCACTCACTGCAGTGCATCCCCAGTGGTGCCAGTGCACTCTCTGGACTCACTGCACTGCATCACCATTGGTGCCAGGGCACTCTCCGGACTCAACTGCACTGCATCCCCAGTGGTGCCAATGCACTCTCTGGACTCACTGCTTTACATCCCCAGTGGTGCCAGTGCACTCCCTGGACTCACTGCAGTGCATCCCCAGTGGTGCCAGTACACTCTCTGGAGTCACTGCACTGCATCCCCAGTGGTGCCAGTGCACTCTCTGGAGTCACTGCACTGCATCCCCAGTGGTGCCAGTGCTCTCTCTGGAGGCACTGCACTGCATTCCCAGTGGTGCCAGTGCACTCTCTGGACTCACTGCACTGCATCCCCAGGGGTGCCAGTGCACTCTCTGGACTCACTGCACTGCATCCCCAGTGGTGCCAGAGCACTCTCTGGACTCACTGCACTGCATCCCCAGTGGTGCCAGAGCACTCTCTGGACTCACTGCACTGCATCCCCAGTGGTGCCAGAGCACTCTCTGGACTCACTGCACTGCATCCCCAGTGGTGCCAGAGCACTCTCTGGACTCACTGCACTGCATCCCCTGTGGTGCCAGGGCACTCTCTGGACTCACTGCACTGCATCCCCAGTGGTGCCAGTGCACTCTCTGGACTCACTGCACTGCATCCCCAGTGGTGCCAGTGCACTGTCTGGACTCACCGGGGTGCATCCCCAGTGGTGCCAGTGCACTCTCTGGACTCACCGGGGTGCATCCCCAGTGGTGCCAGTGCACTCCCTGGACTCACCGGGATGCATCCCCTGTGGTGCCAGTGCACTCCCTGGACTCACTGCACTGCATCCCCAGTGGTGCCAGTGCACTCCCTGGGCTCACTGCACTGCATCCCCAGTAGTGCCAGTGCACTCTCTGGACTCACTGCACTGCATCCCCAGTGTTGGCAGTGCACTCCCTGGACTCACTGAACTGCATCCCCACTGGTGCCAGTGCACTCTCTGAACTCACTGCACTGCATCCCCAGAGGTGGCAGTGCACTCCCTCGACTCACTGCACTGCAACCCCAGTGGTGCCAGTGCACTCCCTGGACTCACTGCACTGCATCCCAGTGGTGCCGTGCACTCTCTGGACTCACCGGGGTGCATCCCTAGTGGTGCCAGTGCACTCTCTCGACTCACTGCACGGCATACCAGTGGTGCCAGTGCACTCCCTGGACTCACTGCACTGCATCCCCACTCGTGCCAGTGCACTCTCTGGACTCGCTGCGCTGCATCCCCAGTGGTGCCACTGCACTCCCTGGACTCACTGCAGTGCATCCCCAGTGGTGCCAGTGCACTCTCTGGACTCACTGCACTGTATCCCCAGTGGTGTCAGAGCACTCCCTGGACAAACCGGGGTGCATCCCCAGTGGTGCCACTGCACTCTCTGGACTCACTGCACTGCATCCGCAGTGGTGCCAGTGCACTCTCTGGACCCACTGCACTGCATCCCCACTGGTGCCAGTGCACTCTCTGGACTCATTGCACTGCATCCCCAGTGGTGCCAGTGCACTCCCTGGACTCACTGCACTGCATCCCCAGTGGTGCCAGGGCACTCCCTGGCCTCACTGCACTGCATCCCCAATGGTGCCAGTGCACTCTCTGGACTCACTGCACTACATCATCAGTGCTGCCAGTGTACTCTCTGGACTCACTGCACTGCATCCCCAGTGGTGCCTGTGCACTCTCTGGACTCACTGCACTGCATCCCCAGTGGTGCCAGGGCACTCTCTGGACTCACTGCACTGCATCACCATTGGTGCCAGGGCACTCTCCGGACTCACTGCAGTGCATCCCCAGTGGTGCCAGTGCACTTTTTCGAGTCACTGCACTGCATCCCCATTAGTGCCAGTGCATTCTCTGGACTCACTGCACTGCATCCCCAGTGGTGCCAGTGCACTCTCTAGACTCACTGCAGTGCATCCCCAGTGGTGCCAGTACACTCTCTGGACTCACTGCACTGCATCCTCAGTGGTGCCAGTGCAATCTCTGGACTCACTGCAGAGCATCCCCAGTGGTGCCAGTGCACTCTCTGGACTCACTGCACTGCATCCCCAGTGGTGCCAGTGCACTCTCTGGACTCACTGCACTGCATCCCCAGTGGTGCCAGTGCACTCTCTGGACTAACTGCATTGCATCCCCAGTGGTGCCTGTGCACTCTCTGGACTCACTGCACTACATCCCCAGTGGTGCCAGTGCACTGTCTGGACTCACTGGGGTGCATCCCCAGTGGTTCCAGTGCACTCTCTGGACTCACTGCACTGCATCACCATTGGTGCCAGGGCACTCTCCGGACTCACTGCACTGCATCCCCAGTGGTCCCAGTGCACTCTTTCGAGTCACTGCACTGCATCCCCAGTGGTGCCAGTGCATTCTCTGGACTCACTGCACTGCATCCCCAGTGCTGACAGTGCACTCTCTGGACTCAGTGCACTGCATCCCCAATGGTGCCACTGCACTCTCTGGACTCACTGCACTGCATCCCCAGTGGTGCCAGTGCACTCTCTGGACTCACTGCAGTGCATCCCCAGTGGTGCCAGTGGACTCTCTGGAGTCACTGCACTGCATCCCCAGTGGTGCCAGTGCACTCTCTGGACTCACTGTACTGCATCGCCAGTGGTGCCAGGTCACTCTGTGGACTCACTGCACTGCATCCCCAGTGGTGCCAGTGCACTCTCTGGACTCACTGCAGTGCATCCAGAGTGGTGCCAATGCACTCTCTGGACTCACTGCACTGCATCCCCAGTGGTGCCAGTGCACTCTCTGGACTCACTGCAGTGCATCCCCAGTGGTGCCAGTGCACTCTCTGGAGTCACTGCACTGCATCCCCAATGGTGCCAGTGCAATCTCTGGACTCACTGCAGTGCATCCCCAGTGGTGCCAGTGCACTCTCTGGACTCACTGCAGTGCATCCCCAGTAGTGCCAGTACACTCTCTGCACTAACTGCACTGCATCCCCAGTGGTGCCAGTGCACTCTCTGGACTCACTGCACTGCATCCCCAGTGGTGCCAGGGCACTCTCTGGACTCACTGCACTGCATCACCATTGGTGCCAGGGCACTCTCCGGACTCACTGCAGTGCATCCCCAGTGGTGCCAGTGCACTTTTTCGAGTCACTGCACTGCATCCCCATTAGTGCCAGTGCATTCTCTGGACTCACTGCACTGCATCCCCAGTGGTGCCAGTGCACTCTCTAGACTCACTGCAGTGCATCCCCAGTGGTGCCAGTACACTCTCTGGACTCACTGCACTGCATCCCCAGTGGTGCCAGTGCAATCTCTGGACTCACTACAGAGCATCCCTAGTGGTGCCAGTGCAATCTCTGCACTCACTGCAGTGCATCCCCAGTGGTGCCAGTGCACTCTCTGGACTCACTGCACTGCATCACCATTGGTGCCAGGGCACTCTCCGGACTCAGCTGCACTGCATCCCCAGTGCTGCCAGTGCACTCTCTGGACTCACTGCAGTGCATCCCCAGTGGTGCCAATGCACTCTCTGGACTCACTGCTTTACATCCCCAGTGGTGCCAGTGCACTCCCTGGACTCACTGCAGTGCATCCCCAGTGGTGCCAGTACACTCTCTGGAGTCACTGCACTGCATCCCCAATGGTGCCAGTGCACTCTCTGGAGTCACTGCACTGCATCCCCAGTGGTGCCAGTGCTCTCTCTGGAGGCACTGCACTGCATTCCCAGTGGTGCCAGTGCACTCTCTGGACTCACTGCACTGCATCCCCAGGGGTGCCAGTGCACTCTCTGGACTCACTGCACTGCATGCCCTGTGGTGCCAGTGCACTCTCTGAATTCAGTGCACTGCATCCCCTGTGGTGGCAGTGCACTCTCTGCACTCACTGCAGTGCATCCCCAGTGGTGCCAGTGCACTCTCTGGAATCACTGCACTGCATCCCCAGTGGTGCCAGGGCACTCTCTGGACTCACTGCACTGCATCCCCACTGGTGCCAGTGCACTCTGTGGAGTCACTGCACTGCATACCCAGTGGTGCCAGTGCACTCTGTGGAGTCACTGCACTGCATCCCCAGTGGTGCCTGTGCAGTCTCTGGACTCACTGCACTGCATCCCCAGTGGTGCCAGTGCACTCTCTGGACTCACTGCACTGCATCCCCAGTGTTCCCAGTGCACTCTCTGGACTCACTGCAGTGCAGCCCCTGAGGTGCCAGTGCACTCTCTGGACTCACTGCACTGCATCCCCAGTGGTGCCAGTGCACTCTCTGGAGTCACTGCACTGCATCCCAGTGGTGCCAGTGCACTCTCTGGACTCACTGCACTGCATCCCCAGTGGTGCCAGTGCACTCTCTGGACTCACATAACTGAATGAACAGTGGTGCCAGTGCACTCTCTGGACTCACTGCAGTACATCCCCAGTGTTGCCAGTGTAGTCTCTGGACTCACTGCACTGCATCCCCAGTGGTGCCAGTGCAATCTCAGGACTCACTGCAGTGCAGCTCCAGTTGGTGCCAGTGCACTCTCTGGACTCACTGCACTGCATCCCCAGTGGTGCCAGTGCACTCTCTGGAGGCACTGCACTGCATCCCCAGTGGTGCCAGTGCACTCTCTGGACTCACTGCACTGCATCCCCACTGGTGCCAGTGCACTCTGTGGAGTCACTGCACTGCATACCCAGTGGTGCCAGTGCACTCTGTGGAGTCACTGCACTGCATCCCCAGTGGTGCCCGTGCACTCTCTGGACTCACATAACTGAATGAACAGTGGTGCCAGTGTACTCTCTGGACTCACTGCAGTACATCCCCAGTGTTGCCAGTGTAGTCTCTGGACTCACTGCACTGCATCCCCAGTGGTGCCAGTGCAATCTCAGGACTCACTGCAGTGCAGCTCCAGTTGGTGCCAGTGCACTCTCTGGACTCACTGCACTGCATCCCCAGTGGTGCCAGTGCACTCTCTGGAGGCACTGCACTGCATCCCCAGTGGTGCCTGTGCACTCCATGGACTCACTGCACTGCATCCCCACTGGTGCCAGTGCACTCTGTGGAGTCACTGCACTGCATACCCAGTGGTGCCAGTGCACTCTGTGGAGTCACTGCACTGCATCCCCAGTGGTGCCTGTGCAGTCTCTGGACTCACTGCACTGCATCCCCAGTGGTGCCAGTGCACTCTCTGGACTCACTGCACTGCATCCCCAGTGTTCCCAGTGCACTCTCTGGACTCACTGCAGTGCAGCCCCTGAGGTGCCAGTGCACTCTCTGGACTCACTGCACTGCATCCCCAGTGGTGCCAGTGCACTCTCTGGAGTCACTGCACTGCATACCAGTGGTGCCAGTGCACTCTCTGGACTCACTGCACTGCATCCCCAGTGGTGCCAGTGCACTCTCTGGACTCACATAACTGAATGAACAGTGGTGCCAGTGCACTCTCTGGACTCACTGCAGTACATCCCCAGTGTTGCCAGTGTAGTCTCTGGACTCACTGCACTGCATCCCCAGTGGTGCCAGTGCAATCTCAGGACTCACTGCAGTGCAGCTCCAGTTGGTGCCAGTGCACTCTCTGGACTCACTGCACTGCATCCCCAGTGGTGCCAGTGCACTCTCTGGAGGCACTGCACTGCATCCCCAGTGGTGCCAGTGCACTCTCTGGACTCACTGCACTGCATCCCCAGTGGTGCCTGTGCACTCCATGGACTCACTGCAGTGCATCCCCAGTGGTGCCAGTGCACTCTCTGAGTCACTGCACTGCATCCCCAGTGGTGCCAGTGCACTCTCTGGACTCACTGCACTGCATCCCCAGTGGTGCCAGTGCACTCTCTGGACTCACTGCAGTGCATTCCCAGTGGTGCCTGTGCAATCTCTGGACTCACTGCAGAGCATCCCTAGTGGTGCCAGTGCACTCTCTGGAGTCACTGCACTGCATCCCCAGTGGTGCCAGTGCACTCTCTGGACTCACTGCACTGCATCCCCAAGGTGCCAGTGCACTCTCTGGACTCAACTACACTGCATCCCCAGTGGTGCCAGTGCACTCTCTGGACTCACTGCAGTGCATCCCCAGTGGTGCCAGTGCACTCTCTGTAGTCACTGCACTGCATCCCCAGTGGTGCCAGTGCACTCTCTGGACTCACTGCACTGCATCCCCAATAGTGCCAGTGCACTCTCTGAACTCACTGCAGTGCATCTCCAGTGGTGCCAGTGCACTCTCTAGACTCACTGCACTGCATCCCCAGTGGTGCCAGTGCACTCTCTGGACTCACAGCACTGCATCCCCAGTGGTACCCGTGCACTCTCTGGACTCACTGCACTACATCCCCAGTGGTGCCAGTGCACTCTCTGGAGTCACTGCACTTCATCCCCAGTGGTGCCTGTGCAGTCTCTGGACTCACTGCAGTGCATCTCCAGTGGTGCCAGTGCACTCTCTGGACTCACTGCAGTGCATCCCCAGTGGTGCCACTGCACTCTCTGGACTCACTGCACTGCTTCCCCAGTGGTGCCATTGCACTCTCTGGACTCACTGCAGTGCATCCCCAGTGGTGCCAGTGCACTCTCTGGACTCACTGCACTGCATCCCCAGTGGTGCCAGTGCACTCTCTGGACTAACTGCACTGCATCCCCAGTGGTTCCAGTGCACTCTCTGGACTCACTGCACTGCATCACCATTGGTGCCAGGGAACTCTCCGGACTCACTGCAGAGCATCCGCAGTGGTCCCAGTGCACTCTTTCGAGTCACTGCACTGCATCCCCATTAGTGCCAGTGCATTCTCTGGACTCACTGCACTGCATCCCCAGTGGTGCCACTGCACTCTCTGGACTCACTGCAGTGCATCCCCAGTGGTGCCAGTGCACTCTCTGGACTCACTGCAGTGCATCCCCAGTGGTGCCAGTGGACTCTCTGGAGTCACTGCACTGCATCCCCAGTGGTGCCAGTGCACTCTCTGAACTCACTGTACTGCATCCCCAGTGGTGCCAGGTCACTCTGTGGACTCACTGCACTGCATCCCCAGTGGTGCCAGTGCACTCTCTGGACTCACTGCACTGCATCCCCAGTGGTGCCAGTGCACTCTCTGTAGTCACTGCACTGCATCCCCAGTGGTGACAGTACACTCCCTGGACTCACCTGGGTGCATCCCCAGTGGTGCCAGTGCACTCTCTGGACTCACTGCACTGCCTCCCCAGTAGTGCCAGTGCACTCCCTGGACTCACCGGGATGCATCCCCAGTGGTGCCAGTGCACTCCCTGGACTCACTGCACTGCATCCCCAGTGGTGCCAGTGCACTCCCTGGACTCACTGCACTGCATCCCCAGTGGTGCCAGTGCACTCCCTGGACTCACTGCACTGCATCCCCAGTGGTGCCCGTGCACTCCCTGGACTCACTGAACTGCATCCCCACTGGTGCCAGTGCACTCTCTGAACTCACTGCACTGCATCCCCACTGGTGCCAGTGCACTCCCTCGACTCACTGCACTGCATCCCCAGTGGTGCCAGTGCACTCCCTGGATTCACTGCACTGCATCCCCGGTGGTGCCAGTGCACTGTCTGGACTCACCGGGGTGCATCCCTAGTGGTGCCAGTGCACTCTCTGGACTCACTGCACTGCATCCCCACTCGTGCCAGTGCACTCTCTGGACTCACTGCACTGCATCCCCAGTGGTGCCAGTGCACTCTCTGGACTCACTGCACTGCATACCCAGTGGTGCCAGTGCACTCCCTGGACTCACTGCACTGCATCCCCACTCGTGCCAGTGCACTCTCTGGACTCGCTGCACTGCATCCCCAGTGGTGCCACTGCACTCCCTGGACTCACTGCAGTGCATCCCCAGTGGTGCCAGTGCACTCTCTGGACTCACTGCACTGTATCCCCAGTGGTGTCAGAGCACTCCCTGGACAAACCGGGGTGCATCCCCAGTGGTGCCACTGCACTCTCTGGACTCACTGCACTGCATCCGCAGTGGTGCCAGTGCACTCTCTGGACCCACTGCACTGCATCCCCACTGGTGCCAGTGCACTCTCTGGACTCATTGCACTGCATCCCCAGTGGTGCCAGTGCACTCCCTGGACTCACTGCACTGCATCCCCAGTGGTGCCAGTGCACTCCCTGGACTCACCGGGGTGCATCCCCAGTGGTGCCAGTGCAGTCTCTGGACTCACTGCAGTGCATCCCCAGTGGTGCCAGCGCACTCCCTGGACTCACCGGGGTGCATCCCCAGTGGTGCCACTGCACTCTCTAGACTCACTGCACTGCATCCCCAGGGGTGCCAGTGCACTCCCTGGACTCACTGCACTGCATCCCCAGTGGTGCCAGTGCACTCTCTGGACTCACTGCACTGCATCCCCAGTGGTGCCAGTGCACTCTCTGGACTCACTGCACTGCATCCCCAGTGGTGCCAGAGCACTCTCTGGACTCACTGCACTGCATCCCCAGTGGTGCCAGAGCACTCTCTGGACTCACTGCACTGCATCCCCTGTGGTGCCAGGGCACTCTCTGGACTCACTGCACTGCATCCCCAGTGGTGCCAGTGCACTGTCTGGACTCACCGGGGTGCATCCCCAGTGGTGCCAGTGCACTCTCTGGACTCACCGGGGTGCATCCCCAGTGGTGCCAGTGCACTCCCTGGACTAACCGGGATGCATCCCCTGTGGTGCCAGTGCACTCCCTGGACTCACTGCACTGCATCCCCAGTGGTGCCAGTGCACTCCCTGGACTCACTGCACTGCATCCCCAGTGGTGCCAGTGCACTCTCTGGACTCACTGCACTGCATCCCCAGTGGTGGCAGTGCACTCCCTGGACTCACTGAACTGCATCCCCACTGGTGCCAGTGCACTCTCTGAACTCACTGCACTGCATCCCCACTGGTGCCAGTGCACTCCCTCGACTCACTGCACTGCAACCCCAGTGGTGCCAGTGCACTCCCTGGACTCACTGCACTGCATCCCAATGGTGCCGTGCACTCTCTGGACTCACCGGGGTGCATCCCTAGTGGTGCCAGTGCACTCTCTCGACTCACTGCACGGCATACCCAGTGGTGCCAGTGCACTCCCTGGACTCACTGCACTGCATCCCCACTCGTGCCAGTGCACTCTCTGGACTCGCTGCACTGCATCCCCAGTGGTGCCACTGCACTCCCTGGACTCACTGCAGTGCATCCCCAGTGGTGCCAGTGCACTCTCTGGACTCACTGCACTGTATCCCCAGTGGTGTCAGAGCACTCCCTGGACAAACCGGGGTGCATCCCCAGTGGTGCCACTGCACTCTCTGGACTCACTGCACTGCATCCGCAGTGGTGCCAGTGCACTCTCTGGACCCACTGCACTGCATCCCCACTGGTGCCAGTGCACTCTCTGGACTCATTGCACTGCATCCCCAGTGGTGCCAGTGCACTCCCTGGACTCACTGCACTGCATCCCCAGTGGTGCCAGGGCACTCCCTGGCCTCACTGCACTGCATCCCCAATGGTGCCAGTGCACTCTCTGAACTCACTGCACTGCATCCCCTCTGGTGCCAGTGCACTCTCTGGACTCACTGCACTGCATCATCAGTGGTGCCAGTGTACTCTCTGGACTCACTGCACTGCATCCCCAGTGGTGCCTGTGCACTCCCTGGACTCATTGCACTGCATCCCCAGTGGTGCCAGTGCACTCTCTGGACTCACTGCACTGCATCCCCAGTGGTGCCAGTGCACTCTCTGGACTCACTGCAGTGCATCCCCAGTGGTGCCAGTGCACTCCCTGGACTCACTGCACTGCATCCCCAGTGGAGCCAGTGCACTTTCTGGAGTCACTGCACTGCATCCCCAATGGTGCCAGTGCACTCCCTGGACTAACCGGGGTGCATCCCCAGTGGTGCCAGTGCACTCTCTGGACTCACTGCACTGCATCCCCAGTGGTGCCAGTGCACTGTCTGGACTCACTGGGGTGCATCCCCAGTGGTGCCAGTGCACTCTCTGGACTCACTGCACTGCATCCCCAGTGGTGCCCGTGCACTCTCTGGACTCACTGCACTGCATTCCCAGTGGTGCCAGTGCACTCTCTGGACTCACTGCACTCTATCCCCACTGGTACCAGTGCACTCTCTGGACTCACTGCACTGCATCCCCAGTGGTGCCAGTGCACTCTCTGGACCCACTTCACTGCATCTCCAGTGGTACCAGTGCACTCTCCGGACTCACTTCACTGCATCCCCACTGGTGCCAGTGCACTCTCTGGACTCACTGCACTGCATCCCCAGTGGTGCCAGTGCACTCCCTGGACTCACTGCACTGCATCCCCAGTGGTGCCAGTGCACTCCCTGGACTCACTGCACTGCATCCCCAGTGGTGCCCGTGCACTCCCTGGACTCACTGAACTGCATCCCCACTGGTGCCAGTGCACTCTCTGGACTCATTGCACTGCATCCCCAGTGGTGCCTGTGCACTCCCTCTGTTAGTGTTGGGGAGAATCGAATGGATGTTCTATTAATGTTTCTCAGGTGATGGATCATACGGTATAATTAAATATCATTAAATGTACTTACATTATCAAGTAATCTATGTATACTGGAAACTTAGGGAGCACATTGAACAATCAAAAGAATCGTTGGAGGGGAACCCCGGGAGGGAATAGGTACAACCTGACCTTGGATAAGGGCCTGGAGATGATGAAATGAGTTGAAGCAGAACCGAGGAGCGGAGAGAGCATGCGTCGAATAGAAAGGTGAAAAATTTAGCGAAGAGGAAGACTCCTTACTTCATCTGGACGACCACCTGGACGACCACCAGAGTGCGCCACGCATGTGCAACAGGGAGGGGAGCTAATTAGAATGAAAAGCGAGGCTGATGTTGCAACCTGTAATGAATATGTATACCTGACGCAATATTGTATGTATAAATAATGGCTGGGAAGTAACGGGACTTGAAGCCAGATTTGGGCACCTGCCCCGGCTTCCAGCGCTGAATAAAGCACCTTCATATAATCACTTGGTGGTTATGTGGTTGCTACGCTAACATTTTGGCGACCCAGATGGGACAGCGTGGGCACTGCTGAGGCGGCTCGTGTCTCGGTTTCGCTCCAGCCGGCACCGAGGGATTCTCGGGGAGCAGTCGACCACGACCGACCTCCGCTGCTCACGACGTACCACTGGAGTGGTAAGCAAAGGTGCTTTCAACTTGGGTATTCGGTACCGATTTGGTTGGGAAAGCCTGCCGGTCAGACGCGGCGAAAGCCACGCTCGGTTGGGCAGGGAGCTCCCGGGGTAAGCCTAGGCGCCGTCCGTTAGACAGAGCGAAAGCTCTGCAGGTTCGGCATTGGTGATTGTATTGGTTTGTGCTGAAGGGTCAGCACCTGGTATTATTGGTATGTAGAAAGTGTGCTGCTGCTCCGGCAGCTTCTGGGAAAGCACGCTGCTGCTCCGGCAGCTTCTGGGAAAGCACGCTGCTGCTCCGGCAGCATCTGGGAAAGCGTGCTGCTGCTCCGGCAGCTTTTGGGAAAGCGTGCTGCTGCTGCTCCGGCAGCTTCTGGGAAAGCACGCTGCTGCTCCGGCAGCTTCTGGAAAGTGTGCTGTTGCTGCTCCGGCAGCTTTCGGGAGAGTGTGTTGCTGCTCCGGCAGCTTTCGGGAGAGTGTGTTGCTGCTCCGGCAGCTTCCGGGAGAGTGTGTTGCTGCTCCGGCAGCTTTTGGGTCCGTATCATAAGCTCAAAATGAAAAAGATTAAAGAAATTCTGGGAAAAGATGTACCTATCCCGCGGACATCCCCGCTGGGGTGTTTGCTAGCACACTGGAAAGAGGGAGGTTTTGGTCAAGAAATGCGGAAAGGAAAGCTGATTGATTATTGTAATATTTGGTGGCCACAGTATAAACTAGAGGACCAAGAAACTTGGCCTGAGAATGGAACATTGCAATATAATACAATTTTACAATTAATGCTATTTTGTAAGTGGGAAGGAAAATATGATGAACTGCCGTATGTGGAATTATTCTTTTATTTGCGCCGAAAGCCTGAATGGCAGCATGCTTGTGGAATAATGGTGCTTGAAGTTTAAACTGAGGAACGTTGTTGTGCATGTACTAAGGAGGGACGCTGTATACAGCATCAAGCAATAGAGAATAATAAGTATTATGGGAAATGAATAATGGAAATATTGATCTGGAAGTTGCGCCGTCGGCTCCGCCGGAAGAGCCAGGACAGGGAGGGAAAAGAGAAAAGGAAGATAGCAGTAGTGATGGAGAATCCCCGATTTTAGTCTCCCCGTGTCACATAGGACCCGGCAACAGCGAAGGGCAGGAGAAACTATAAACGAACAGGGAGGGAAAATAATCGCTCTCCTCAGGCAAGGAGTGGGGACAGAAGGACCGGTATATGTTAAGGTGCCTTTTTCAGCCGGGGACTTAATGATATGGAAACAAGCAGCCGGCACCTACAGGGAAAACCCAGATAAAGTAGCCAGGGTAATGAAAATGATAATTAAAACCCAAAATCCCGATTGGGATGATCTCCAGGTGATCCTGGATACTTTGATGGACTCGACAGAAAAAGACATGGTATTGCGGGCAGCCAGAGAGAGAGCCCGAGAAGATATATGAAATGGATTAGTGCTTGGAAATCTAGATCAAAACTTCCCCACTGAGGATCCCCAATGGGATTATAACACAGGGGATGGAATAAGGAGGCTGAAGAGATATCAAGATTGGGTACAAGTCGGGGTACAGAATGCCATGCCCCGGACCATAAATTGGTCAAAATTGTATAATGTCAGGCAAGAAAAAGCGGAATCACCTTCCGCCTTTTTAGAGAGATTGAAAGAAACTGCTAAGAAATATACAGATTTAGACGTAGAGACTGAGCAAGCTAAAGCTCAATTAGCACTCATTTTCCTGGGACAAGCCCAAGAGGCCTTTAAAAATTAAAAGAAGCCCTGATAAAGGCGCCTGCCTTGGGCTTGCCGGACTTATCAAAGGACTTTCAGCTGTTTGTGCATGAGAGACAACGATTGGCATTAGGAGTACTGACCCAGCGACTTGGGAGCTGGAAGAGACCTGTGGGGTATTTTTCTAAACAATTGGATGCGGTAAGCGCCGGATGGCCCTCGTGTTTAAGGGCCGTGGCAGCCACAGTCCTTTTAATACAGGAAGCCAGGAAGCTCACATTAGGGAAACGAACTGAAGTGTTCGTGCCACATATGGTGACTACGGTATTGGAGCAAAAGGGGGGCCATTGGCTATCGCCCAGCCGAATGATGAAATATCAAGCTATACTAACTGAGCAAGATGATGTAATCTTAAGAACTACTAACTTATTGAACCCAGCAGTGTTTCTAGGAACAACTACGGAGGAAGGAGACCTCAGTCATGATTGCGTGGAGATCATCGAACATACCTACGCCAGCAGAACAGACTTAAAAGATCAGCCTCTGGAGAGACCAGATTGGGAACTTTTCACGGATGGAAGCAGCTTTGTGGAAAATGGGACTCGTTTTGCAGGATACGCGGTAACTACATCAAAGGTAGTGATTGAGGCAAATTCCCTACCTCCGGGGACTTCAGCCCAACGAGCAGAAATAGTCGCCCTGACGCGGGCCCTGGAACTAAGCGAGGGTAAGAATGTGAATATTTGGACAGATTCAAAATATGCATTCGGGGTAGTCCACGTACATGGGGCATTATGGAAAGAAAGGGGAATGCTATCCTCACAAGGGACTAATATAAAATATCAGGAAGAAATATTGAAATTAATAACAGCTGTACAGAAACCCCAACAGGTGGCCATAATGCATTGTAAAGCTCATCAAGGAGGGATGTCAGAGATTGCAGAAGGTAACAGATTGGCAGATTTGACGGCCCGGAAGGTCGCGCGTGAAGTACGGAAAGTAATGGCTCTAATTCCATCGAAGGTAGGCCTCTCTTGTTTCAAATTACCTAAAAAACCCAAGGTATTCCGCGGAAGATGAGAGACTTGCAAATTTGATGAAGGCCCAGAAGAATCCTGACGGGTGGTATGTGACTACGACAGGACAACTCATAGTGCCTCCTATAATAATGTGAGAAATTTTACAAATAAAACATAATGAATGTCACTGGGGTGCAGAAGCAATGGTGACCTATTTGAAACGAGGTGTCATCTCGGTACACATGTTAACAATGGCAAAGTCAGTAATGTCAAAATGTGAGCTTTGCTTAAAGAATAACCCGGTAGCAAGGAAACATGCTGAGATGGGGAGAATTAGAGCTGGAATAGAGCCTGGAGATTACTGGCAAATAGATTTCGTGGAACTGCCTAAAGCAAGAGGTTATAAATACCTATTGGTAGGGGTTGATACTTTTTCAGGATGGCCGGAGGCCCTTCCCTGTCGCACCAACCAAGCAAAGGAAACGGTAAAATGGTTACTACAGGAAATAATCCCTAGATTTGGTGTACCATTGGGTATTTCTTCAGACAGGGGACCACATTTCATTGCCAATGTGGTTAAGGAGGTTAGTAGGTTACTAGGAATTACCTGGAACTTACATACCCCATGGAGGCCTCAATCTAGTGGTCAAGTAGAGAGGATGAACCAAACTTTAAAAGGACAATTAAGCAAAATCTGTCAGGAGGCTAAGATACAGTGGCCACAGGCCTTACCGATAGCTTTGCTAAAATTAGAATAAAGCCAAGAAGTGGGATGTCAGTAAGTCCCTATGAAATCATGTATGGAAAACCTTATGAGTCTCCTGAACCGAACCCGAATATGCATGTTACCGGTAAACAGGATGTATATAATTATGTTTTAATAGTAATGAAAATACTTGCTCTTGGTATGAGTGAAGTATTTTCAAAGGGGGGAAATGTTAGTGTTGGGGAGAATCGAATGGATGTTCTATTAATGTTTCTCAAAATGTTAGTGTTGGGGAGAATCGAATGGATGTTCTATTAATGTTTCTCAGGTGATGGATCATACGGTATAATTAAATATCATTAAATGTACTTACATTATCAAGTAATCTATGTATACTGGAAACTTAGGGAGCACATTGAACAATCAAAAGAATCGTTGGAGGGGAACCCCGGGAGGGAATAGGTACAACCTGACCTTGGATAAGGGCCTGGAGATGATGAAATGAGTTGAAGCAGAACCGAGGAGCGGAGAGAGCATGCGTCGAATAGAAAGGTGAAAAGTTTAGCGAAGAGGAAGACTCCTTACTTCATCTGGACGACCACCTGGACGACCACCAGAGTGCGCCACGCATGTGCAAAGGGGAGGGGAGCTAATTAGAATGAAAAGCGAGGCTGATGTTGCAACCTGTAATGAATATGTATACCTGACGCAATATTGTATGTATAAATAATGGCTGGGAAGTAACGGGACTTGAAGCCAGATTTGGGCACCTGCCCCGGCTTCCAGCGCTGAATAAAGCACCTTCATATAATCACTTCGTGGTTATGTGGTTGCTACGCTAACACCTCGACTCACTGCACTGCATCCGCAGTGGTGCCAGTGCACTCCATGGACTCACTGCACTGCATCCCCAGTGGTGCCAGTGCACTGTCTGGACTCACCGGGGTGCATCTCCAGTGGTGCCAGTGCACTCTCTCGACTCACTGCACTGCATCCCCAGTGGTGCCAGTGCACTCCATGGACTCACTGCACTGCATCCCCAGTGGTGCCAGTGCACTCCCTGGACTCACTGCACTACATCCCCAGTGGTGCCAGTGCACTGTCTGGACTCACCGGGGTGCATCTCCAGTGGTGTCAGTGCACTCTCTGGACTCACTGCAGTGCATCCCCAGTGGTGCCAGTGCACTCCCTGGACTCACCGGGGTGCATCCCCAGTGGTGCCACTGCACTCTCTCGATTCACTGCACTGCATTCCCAGTGGTGCCACTGCACTCTCTCGACGCACTGCAGTGGTGCCAGTGCACTCTCTGGACTCACTGCACTGCATCCCCAGTGGTGCCAGTGCACTCTCTGAACTCACTGCACTGCATCCCCAGTGGTGCCAGTGCACTCCCTGGACTCACTGCACTGCATCCCCAGTGGTGCCACTGCACTCTCTGGACTCACTGCACTGCATTCCCACTGGTGCCAGTGCACTCTCTGGACTCAATGCACTGCAGCCCCAGTGGTGCCAGTGCACTCTCTGGACTCACTGCACTGCATCCCCAGTGGTGCCAGTGCACTCTCTGGACTCACTGCAATGAATCCCCACTGGTGCCAGTGCACTCTCTGGACTCATTGCACTGCATCCCCAGTGGTGCCAGGTCACTCTCTGGAGTCACTGCAGTGCATCCCCAGTGGTGCCAGTGCACTCTCTGGACTCACTGCACTGCATCCCCAGTGGGGCCAGTGCACTCCCTGGACTCACTGCACTGCATCCCCAGTGGTGCCAGGTCACTCTGTGGACTCACTGCACTGCATCCCCAGTGGTGCCTGTGCACTCTCTGGACTCACTGCACTGCATCCCCAGTGGTGCCAGTGCACTCTCTGTAGTCACTGCACTGCATCCCCAGTGGTGACAGTACACTCTCTGGACTCACCGGGGTGCATCCCCAGTGGTGCCAGTGCACTCTCTGGACTCACTGCACTGCCTCCCCAGTAGTGCCAGTGCACTCCCTGGACTCACCGGGATGCATCCCCAGTGGTGCCAGTGCACTCCCTGGACTCACTGCACTGCATCCCCAGTGGTGCCAGTGCACTCCCTGGACTCACTGCACTGCATCCCCAGTGGTGCCAGTGCACTCCCTGGACTCACTGCACTGCATCCCCAGTGGTGCCCGTTCACTCCCTGGACTCACTGAACTGCATCCCCACTGGTGCCAGTGCACTCTCTGAACTCACTGCACTGCATCCCCACTGGTGCCAGTGCACTCCCTCGACTCACTGCACTGCATCCCCAGTGGTGCCAGTGCACTCCCTGGATTCACTGCACTGCATCCCCGGTGGTGCCAGTGCACTGTCTGGACTCACTGCAGTGCATCCCCAGTGGTGCCAGCGCACTCCCTGGACTCACTGCAGTGCATCCCCAGTGCTGCCAGTGCACTCTCTGGACTCACTGCACTGCATCCTCTGTGGTGCCAGTGCAATCCCTGGACTCACTGCAGTGCATCCCCACTGGTGCCAGTGCACTCTCTGGACTCACTGCACTGCATCCCCAGTGGTGCCAGTGCACTCTCTGGACTCACTGCACTGCATCCCCAGTGGTGCCAGAGCACTCTCTGGACTCACTGCACTGCATCCCCAGTGGTGCCAGAGCACTCTCTGGACTCACTGCACTGCATCCCCAGTGGTTCCAGAGCACTCTCTGGACTCACTGCACTGCATCCCCTGTGGTGCCAGGGCACTCTCTGGACTCACTGCACTGCATCCCCAGTGGTGCCAGTGCACTCTCTGGACTCACTTCACTGCATCCCCAGTGGTGCCAGTGCACTGTCTGGACTCACCGGGGTGCATCCCCAGTGGTGCCAGTGCACTCTCTGGACTCACCGGGGTGCATCCCCAGTGGTGCCAGTGCACTCCCTGGACTCACCGGGATGCATCCCCTGTGGTGCCAGTGCACTCCCTGGACTCACTGCACTGCATCCCCAGTGGTGGCAGTGCACTCCCTCGACTCACTGCACTGCAACCCCAGTGGTGCCAGTGCACTCCCTGGACTCACTGCACTGCATCCCAGTGGTGCCGTGCACTCTCTGGACTCACCGGGGTGCATCCCTAGTGGTGCCAGTGCACTCTCTCGACTCACTGCACGGCATACCCAGTGGTGCCAGTGCACTCCCTGGACTCACTGCACTGCATCCCCACTCGTGCCAGTGCACTCTCTGGACTCGCTGCGCTGCATCCCCAGTGGTGCCACTGCACTCCCTGGACTCACTGCAGTGCATCCCCAGTGGTGCCAGTGCACTCTCTGGACTCACTGCACTGTATCCCCAGTGGTGTCAGAGCACTCCCTGGACAAACCGGGGTGCATCCCCAGTGGTGCCACTGCACTCTCTGGACTCACTGCACTGCATCCGCAGTGGTGCCAGTGCACTCTCTGGAACCACTGCACTGCATCCCCACTGGTGCCAGTGCACTCTCTGGACTCATTGCACTGCATCCCCAGTGGTGCCAGTGCACTCCCTGGACTCACTGCACTGCATCCCCAGTGGTGCCAGGGCACTCCCTGGCCTCACTGCACTGCATCCCCAATGGTGCCAATGCACTCTCTGGACTCACTGCACTGCATCCCCTCTGGTGCCAGTGCACTCTCTGGACTCACTGCACTACATCATCAGTGGTGCCAGTGTACTCTCTGGACTCACTGCACTGCATCCCCAGTGGTGCCTGTGCACTCTCCGGACTCACTGCAGTGCATCCCCAGTGGTGCCAGTGCACTTTTTCGAGTCACTGCACTGCATCCTCATTAGTGCCAGTGCATTCTCTGGACTCACTGCAGTGCATCCCCAGTGGTGCCAGTGCACTCTCTAGACTCACTGCAGTGCATCCCCAGTGGTGCCAGTACACTCTCTGGACTCACTGCACTGCATCCTCAGTGGTGCCAGTGCAATCTCTGGACTCACTGCAGAGCATCCCCAGTGGTGCCAGTGCACTCTCTGGACTCACTGCACTGCATCCCCAGTGGTGCCAGTGCACTCTCTGGACTCACTGCACTGCATCCCCAGTGGTGCCAGTGCACTCTCTGGACTAACTGCATTGCATCCCCAGTGGTGCCTGTGCACTCTCTGGACTCACTGCACTACATCCCCAGTGGTGCCAGTGCACTGTCTGGACTCACTGGGGTGCATCCCCAGTGGTTCCAGTGCACTCTCTGGACTCACTGCACTGCATCACCATTGGTGCCAGGGCACTCTCCGGACTCACTGCACTGCATCCCCAGTGGTCCCAGTGCACTCTTTCGAGTCACTGCACTGCATCCCCAGTGGTGCCAGTGCATTCTCTGGACTCACTGCAGTGCATCCCCAGTGGTGCCAGTGCACTCTCTGGACTCACTGCACTGCATCCCCAGTGGTGCCAGGGCACTCTCTGGACTCACTGCACTTCATCCCCAGTGGTGCCTGTGCAGTCTCTGGACTCACTGCACTGCATCCCCAGTGGTGCCAGTGCACTCTCTGGACTCACTGCAGTGCATCCCCAGTGGTGCCAGTGGACTCTCTGGAGTCACTGCACTGCATCCCCAGTGGTGCCAGTGCACTCTCTGGACTCACTGCACTGCATCGCCAGTGGTGCCAGGTCACTCTGTGGACTCACTGCACTGCATCACCAGTGGTGCCAGTGCACTCTCTGGACTCACTGCACTGCATCCAGAGTGGTGCCAATGCACTCTCTGGACTCACTGCACTGCATCCCCAGTGGTGCCAGTGCACTCTCTGGACTCACTGCAGTGCATCCCCAGTGGTGCCAGTGCACTCTCTGGAGTCACTGCACTGCATCCCCAATGGTGCCAGTGCAATCTCTGGACTCACTGCAGTGCATCCCCAGTGGTGCCAGTGCACTCTCTGGACTCACTGCAGTGCATCCCCAGTAGTGCCAGTACACTCTCTGCACTAACTGCACTGCATCCCCAGTGGTGCCAGTGCACTCTCTGGACTCACTGCACTGCATCCCCAGTGGTGCCAGGGCACTCTCTGGACTCACTGCACTGCATCACCATTGGTGCCAGGGCACTCTCCGGACTCACTGCAGTGCATCCCCAGTGGTGCCAGTGCACTTTTTCGAGTCACTGCACTGCATCCCCAT
This sequence comes from Anser anser, assembly GCF_964211835.1. NCBI lineage: Eukaryota > Metazoa > Chordata > Aves > Anseriformes > Anatidae > Anser > Anser anser. The sequence goes on from NW_028153951.1 coordinate 113,388, forward strand.
TAGTGCCAGTGCATTCTCTGGACTCACTGCACTGCATCCCCAGTGGTGCCAGTGCACTCTCTAGACTCACTGCAGTGCATCCCCAGTGGTGCCAGTACACTCTCTGGACTCACTGCACTGCATCCTCAGTGGTGCCAGTGCAATCTCTGGACTCACTACAGAGCATCCCTAGTGGTGCCAGTGCAATCTCTGCACTCACTGCAGTGCATCCCCAGTGGTGCCAGTGCACTCTCTGGACTCACTGCACTGCATCACCATTGGTGCCAGGGCACTCTCCGGACTCAACTGCACTGCATCCCCAGTGGTGCCAATGCACTCTCTGGACTCACTGCTTTACATCCCCAGTGGTGCCAGTGCACTCCCTGGACTCACTGCAGTGCATCCCCAGTGGTGCCAGTACACTCTCTGGAGTCAATGCACTGCATCCCCAGTGGTGCCAGTGCACTCTCTGGAGTCACTGCACTGCATCCCCAGTGGTGCCAGTGCTCTCTCTGGAGGCACTGCACTGCATTCCCAGTGGTGCCAGTGCACTCTCTGGACTCACTGCACTGCATCCCCAGGGGTGCCAGTGCACTCTCTGGACTCACTGCACTGCATCCCCAGTGGTGCCAGAGCACTCTCTGGACTCACTGCACTGCATCCCCAGTGGTGCCAGAGCACTCTCTGGACTCACTGCACTGCATCCCCAGTGGTGCCAGAGCACTCTCTGGACTCACTGCACTGCATCCCCAGTGGTGCCAGAGCACTCTCTGGACTCACTGCACTGCATCCCCTGTGGTGCCAGGGCACTCTCTGGACTCACTGCACTGCATCCCCAGTGGTGCCAGTGCACTCTCTGGACTCACTGCACTGCATCCCCAGTGGTGCCAGTGCACTGTCTGGACTCACCGGGGTGCATCCCCAGTGGTGCCAGTGCACTCTCTGGACTCACCGGGGTGCATCCCCAGTGGTGCCAGTGCACTCCCTGGACTCACCGGGATGCATCCCCTGTGGTGCCAGTGCACTCCCTGGACTCACTGCACTGCATCCCCAGTGGTGCCAGTGCACTCCCTGGGCTCACTGCACTGCATCCCCAGTAGTGCCAGTGCACTCTCTGGACTCACTGCACTGCATCCCCAGTGTTGGCAGTGCACTCCCTGGACTCACTGAACTGCATCCCCACTGGTGCCAGTGCACTCTCTGAACTCACTGCACTGCATCCCCAGAGGTGGCAGTGCACTCCCTCGACTCACTGCACTGCAACCCCAGTGGTGCCAGTGCACTCCCTGGACTCACTGCACTGCATCCCAGTGGTGCCGTGCACTCTCTGGACTCACCGGGGTGCATCCCTAGTGGTGCCAGTGCACTCTCTCGACTCACTGCACGGCATACCAGTGGTGCCAGTGCACTCCCTGGACTCACTGCACTGCATCCCCACTCGTGCCAGTGCACTCTCTGGACTCGCTGCGCTGCATCCCCAGTGGTGCCACTGCACTCCCTGGACTCACTGCAGTGCATCCCCAGTGGTGCCAGTGCACTCTCTGGACTCACTGCACTGTATCCCCAGTGGTGTCAGAGCACTCCCTGGACAAACCGGGGTGCATCCCCAGTGGTGCCACTGCACTCTCTGGACTCACTGCACTGCATCCGCAGTGGTGCCAGTGCACTCTCTGGACCCACTGCACTGCATCCCCACTGGTGCCAGTAAACTCTCTGGACTCATTGCACTGCATCCCCAGTGGTGCCAGTGCACTCCCTGGACTCACTGCACTGCATCCCCAGTGGTGCCAGGGCACTCCCTGGCCTCACTGCACTGCATCCCCAATGGTGCCAGTGCACTCTCTGGACTCACTGCACTACATCATCAGTGCTGCCAGTGTACTCTCTGGACTCACTGCACTGCATCCCCAGTGGTGCCTGTGCACTCTCTGGACTCACTGCACTGCATCCCCAGTGGTGCCAGGGCACTCTCTGGACTCACTGCACTGCATCACCATTGGTGCCAGGGCACTCTCCGGACTCACTGCAGTGCATCCCCAGTAGTGCCAGTGCACTTTTTCGAGTCACTGCACTGCATCCCCATTAGTGCCAGTGCATTCTCTGGACTCACTGCACTGCATCCCCAGTGGTGCCAGTGCACTCTCTAGACTCACTGCAGTGCATCCCCAGTGGTGCCAGTACACTCTCTGGACTCACTGCACTGCATCCTCAGTGGTGCCAGTGCAATCTCTGGACTCACTGCAGAGCATCCCCAGTGGTGCCAGTGCACTCTCTGGACTCACTGCACTGCATCCCCAGTGGTGCCAGTGCACTCTCTGGACTCACTGCACTGCATCCCCAGTGGTGCCAGTGCACTCTCTGGACTAACTGCATTGCATCCCCAGTGGTGCCTGTGCACTCTCTGGACTCACTGCACTACATCCCCAGTGGTGCCAGTGCACTGTCTGGACTCACTGGGGTGCATCCCCAGTGGTTCCAGTGCACTCTCTGGACTCACTGCACTGCATCACCATTGGTGCCAGGGCACTCTCCGGACTCACTGCACTGCATCCCCAGTGGTCCCAGTGCACTCTTTCGAGTCACTGCACTGCATCCCCAGTGGTGCCAGTGCATTCTCTGGACTCACTGCACTGCATCCCCAGTGCTGACAGTGCACTCTCTGGACTCAGTGCACTGCATCCCCAATGGTGCCACTGCACTCTCTGGACTCACTGCACTGCATCCCCATTGGTGCCAGTGCACTCTCTGGACTCACTGCAGTGCATCCCCAGTGGTGCCAGTGGACTCTCTGGAGTCACTGCACTGCATCCCCAGTGGTGCCAGTGCACTCTCTGGACTCACTGTACTGCATCGCCAGTGGTGCCAGGTCACTCTGTGGACTCACTGCACTGCATCCCCAGTGGTGCCAGTGCACTCTCTGGACTCACTGCAGTGCATCCAGAGTGGTGCCAATGCACTCTCTGGACTCACTGCACTGCATCCCCAGTGGTGCCAGTGCACTCTCTGGACTCACTGCAGTGCATCCCCAGTGGTGCCAGTGCACTCTCTGGAGTCACTGCACTGCATCCCCAATGGTGCCAGTGCAATCTCTGGACTCACTGCAGTGCATCCCCAGTGGTGCCAGTGCACTCTCTGGACTCACTGCAGTGCATCCCCAGTAGTGCCAGTACACTCTCTGCACTAACTGCACTGCATCCCCAGTGGTGCCAGTGCACTCTCTGGACTCACTGCACTGCATCCCCAGTGGTGCCAGGGCACTCTCTGGACTCACTGCACTGCATCACCATTGGTGCCAGGGCACTCTCCGGACTCACTGCAGTGCATCCCCAGTGGTGCCAGTGCACTTTTTCGAGTCACTGCACTGCATCCCATTAGTGCCAGTGCATTCTCTGGACTCACTGCACTGCATCCCCAGTGGTGCCAGTGCACTCTCTAGACTCACTGCAGTGCATCCCCAGTGGTGCCAGTACACTCTCTGGACTCACTGCACTGCATCCCCAGTGGTGCCAGTGCAATCTCTGGACTCACTACAGAGCATCCCTAGTGGTGCCAGTGCAATCTCTGCACTCACTGCAGTGCATCCCCAGTGGTGCCAGTGCACTCTCTGGACTCACTGCACTGCATCACCATTGGTGCCAGGGCACTCTCCGGACTCAGCTGCACTGCATCCCCAGTGCTGCCAGTGCACTCTCTGGACTCACTGCAGTGCATCCCCAGTGGTGCCAATGCACTCTCTGGACTCACTGCTTTACATCCCCAGTGGTGCCAGTGCACTCCCTGGACTCACTGCAGTGCATCCCCAGTGGTGCCAGTACACTCTCTGGAGTCACTGCACTGCATCCCCAATGGTGCCAGTGCACTCTCTGGAGTCACTGCACTGCATCCCCAGTGGTGCCAGTGCTCTCTCTGGAGGCACTGCACTGCATTCCCAGTGGTGCCAGTGCACTCTCTGGACTCACTGCAGAGCATCCCCAGGGGTGCCAGTGCACTCTCTGGACTCACTGCACTGCATGCCCTGTGGTGCCAGTGCACTCTCTGAATTCAGTGCACTGCATCCCCTGTGGTGGCAGTGCACTCTCTGCACTCACTGCAGTGCATCCCCAGTGGTGCCAGTGCACTCTCTGGAATCACTGCACTGCATCCCCAGTGGTGCCAGGGCACTCTCTGGACTCACTGCACTGCATCCCCACTGGTGCCAGTGCACTCTGTGGAGTCACTGCACTGCATACCCAGTGGTGCCAGTGCACTCTGTGGAGTCACTGCACTGCATCCCCAGTGGTGCCTGTGCAGTCTCTGGACTCACTGCACTGCATCCCCAGTGGTGCCAGTGCACTCTCTGGACTCACTGCACTGCATCCCCAGTGTTCCCAGTGCACTCTCTGGACTCACTGCAGTGCAGCCCCTGAGGTGCCAGTGCACTCTCTGGACTCACTGCACTGCATCCCCAGTGGTGCCAGTGCACTCTCTGGAGTCACTGCACTGCATCCCAGTGGTGCCAGTGCACTCTCTGGACTCACTGCACTGCATCCCCAGTGGTGCCAGTGCACTCTCTGGACTCACATAACTGAATGAACAGTGGTGCCAGTGCACTCTCTGGACTCACTGCAGTACATCCCCAGTGTTGCCAGTGTAGTCTCTGGACTCACTGCACTGCATCCCCAGTGGTGCCAGTGCAATCTCAGGACTCACTGCAGTGCAGCTCCAGTTGGTGCCAGTGCACTCTCTGGACTCACTGCACTGCATCCCCAGTGGTGCCAGTGCACTCTCTGGAGGCACTGCACTGCATCCCCAGTGGTGCCAGTGCACTCTCTGGACTCACTGCACTGCATCCCCACTGGTGCCAGTGCACTCTGTGGAGTCACTGCACTGCATACCCAGTGGTGCCAGTGCACTCTGTGGAGTCACTGCACTGCATCCCCAGTGGTGCCAGTGCACTCTCTGGACTCACATAACTGAATGAACAGTGGTGCCAGTGTACTCTCTGGACTCACTGCAGTACATCCCCAGTGTTGCCAGTGTAGTCTCTGGACTCACTGCACTGCATCCCCAGTGGTGCCAGTGCAATCTCAGGACTCACTGCAGTGCAGCTCCAGTTGGTGCCAGTGCACTCTCTGGACTCACTGCACTGCATCCCCAGTGGTGCCAGTGCACTCTCTGGAGGCACTGCACTGCATCCCCAGTGGTGCCTGTGCACTCCATGGACTCACTGCACTGCATCCCCACTGGTGCCAGTGCACTCTGTGGAGTCACTGCACTGCATACCCAGTGGTGCCAGTGCACTCTGTGGAGTCACTGCACTGCATCCCCAGTGGTGCCTGTGCAGTCTCTGGACTCACTGCACTGCATCCCCAGTGGTGCCAGTGCACTCTCTGGACTCACTGCACTGCATCCCCAGTGTTCCCAGTGCACTCTCTGGACTCACTGCAGTGCAGCCCCTGAGGTGCCAGTGCACTCTCTGGACTCACTGCACTGCATCCCCAGTGGTGCCAGTGCACTCTCTGGAGTCACTGCACTGCATACCAGTGGTGCCAGTGCACTCTCTGGACTCACTGCACTGCATCCCCAGTGGTGCCAGTGCACTCTCTGGACTCACATAACTGAATGAACAGTGGTGCCAGTGCACTCTCTGGACTCACTGCAGTACATCCCCAGTGTTGCCAGTGTAGTCTCTGGACTCACTGCACTGCATCCCCAGTGGTGCCAGTGCAATCTCAGGACTCACTGCAGTGCAGCTCCAGTTGGTGCCAGTGCACTCTCTGGACTCACTGCACTGCATCCCCAGTGGTGCCAGTGCACTCTCTGGACTCACTGCACTGCATCCCCAGTGGTGCCAGTGCACTCTCTGGACTCACTGCACTGCATCCCCAGTGGTGCCTGTGCACTCCATGGACTCACTGCAGTGCATCCCCAGTGGTGCCAGTGCACTCTCTGAGTCACTGCACTGCATCCCCAGTGGTGCCAGTGCACTCTCTGGACTCACTGCACTGCATCCCCAGTGGTGCCAGTGCACTCTCTGGACTCACTGCAGTGCATTCCCAGTGGTGCCTGTGCAATCTCTGGACTCACTGCAGAGCATCCCTAGTGGTGCCAGTGCACTCTCTGGAGTCACTGCACTGCATCCCCAGTGGTGCCAGTGCACTCTCTGGACTCACTGCACTGCATCCCCAAGGTGCCAGTGCACTCTCTGGACTCAACTACACTGCATCCCCAGTGGTGCCAGTGCACTCTCTGGACTCACTGCAGTGCATCCCCAGTGGTGCCAGTGCACTCTCTGTAGTCACTGCACTGCATCCCCAGTGGTGCCAGTGCACTCTCTGGACTCACTGCACTGCATCCCCAATAGTGCCAGTGCACTCTCTGAACTCACTGCAGTGCATCTCCAGTGGTGCCAGTGCACTCTCTAGACTCACTGCACTGCATCCCCAGTGGTGCCAGTGCACTCTCTGGACTCACAGCACTGCATCCCCAGTGGTACCCGTGCACTCTCTGGACTCACTGCACTACGTCCCCAGTGGTGCCAGTGCACTCTCTGGAGTCACTGCACTTCATCCCCAGTGGTGCCTGTGCAGTCTCTGGACTCACTGCAGTGCATCTCCAGTGGTGCCAGTGCACTCTCTGGACTCACTGCAGTGCATCCCCAGTGGTGCCACTGCACTCTCTGGACTCACTGCACTGCTTCCCCAGTGGTGCCATTGCACTCTCTGGACTCACTGCAGTGCATCCCCAGTGGTGCCAGTGCACTCTCTGGACTCACTGCACTGCATCCCCAGTGGTGCCAGTGCACTCTCTGGACTAACTGCACTGCATCCCCAGTGGTTCCAGTGCACTCTCTGGACTCACTGCACTGCATCACCATTGGTGCCAGGGAACTCTCCGGACTCACTGCAGAGCATCCGCAGTGGTCCCAGTGCACTCTTTCGAGTCACTGCACTGCATCCCCATTAGTGCCAGTGCATTCTCTGGACTCACTGCACTGCATCCCCAGTGGTGCCAGTGCACTCTCTGGACTCACTGCAGTGCATCCCCAGTGGTGCCAGTGCACTCTCTGGACTCACTGCAGTGCATCCCCAGTGGTGCCAGTGGACTCTCTGGAGTCACTGCACTGCATCCCCAGTGGTGCCAGTGCACTCTCTGAACTCACTGTACTGCATCCCCAGTGGTGCCAGGTCACTCTGTGGACTCACTGCACTGCATCCCCAGTGGTGCCAGTGCACTCTCTGGACTCACTGCACTGCATCCCCAGTGGTGCCAGTGCACTCTCTGTAGTCACTGCACTGCATCCCCAGTGGTGACAGTACACTCCCTGGACTCACCGGGGTGCATCCCCAGTGGTGCCAGTGCACTCTCTGGACTCACTGCACTGCCTCCCCAGTAGTGCCAGTGCACTCCCTGGACTCACCGGGATGCATCCCCAGTGGTGCCAGTGCACTCCCTGGACTCACTGCACTGCATCCCCAGTGGTGCCAGTGCACTCCCTGGACTCACTGCACTGCATCCCCAGTGGTGCCAGTGCACTCCCTGGACTCACTGCACTGCATCCCCAGTGGTGCCCGTGCACTCCCTGGACTCACTGAACTGCATCCCCACTGGTGCCAGTGCACTCTCTGAACTCACTGCACTGCATCCCCACTGGTGCCAGTGCACTCCCTCGACTCACTGCACTGCATCCCCAGTGGTGCCAGTGCACTCCCTGGATTCACTGCACTGCATCCCCGGTGGTGCCAGTGCACTGTCTGGACTCACCGGGGTGCATCCCTAGTGGTGCCAGTGCACTCTCTGGACTCACTGCACTGCATCCCCACTCGTGCCAGTGCACTCTCTGGACTCACTGCACTGCATCCCCAGTGGTGCCAGTGCACTCTCTGGACTCACTGCACTGCATACCCAGTGGTGCCAGTGCACTCCCTGGACTCACTGCACTGCATCCCCACTCGTGCCAGTGCACTCTCTGGACTCGCTGCACTGCATCCCCAGTGGTGCCACTGCACTCCCTGGACTCACTGCAGTGCATCCCCAGTGGTGCCAGTGCACTCTCTGGACTCACTGCACTGTATCCCCAGTGGTGTCAGAGCACTCCCTGGACAAACCGGGGTGCATCCCCAGTGGTGCCACTGCACTCTCTGGACTCACTGCACTGCATCCGCAGTGGTGCCAGTGCACTCTCTGGACCCACTGCACTGCATCCCCACTGGTGCCAGTGCACTCTCTGGACTCATTGCACTGCATCCCCAGTGGTGCCACTGCACTCCCTGGACTCACTGCACTGCATCCCCAGTGGTGCCAGTGCACTCCCTGGACTCACCGGGGTGCATCCCCAGTGGTGCCAGTGCAGTCTCTGGACTCACTGCAGTGCATCCCCAGTGGTGCCAGCGCACTCCCTGGACTCACCGGGGTGCATCCCCAGTGGTGCCACTGCACTCTCTAGACTCACTGCACTGCATCCCCAGGGGTGCCAGTGCACTCCCTGGACTCACTGCACTGCATCCCCAGTGGTGCCAGTGCACTCTCTGGACTCACTGCACTGCATCCCCAGTGGTGCCAGTGCACTCTCTGGACTCACTGCACTGCATCCCCAGTGGTGCCAGAGCACTCTCTGGACTCACTGCACTGCATCCCCAGTGGTGCCAGAGCACTCTCTGGACTCACTGCACTGCATCCCCTGTGGTGCCAGGGCACTCTCTGGACTCACTGCACTGCATCCCCAGTGGTGCCAGTGCACTCTCTGGACTCACTGCACTGCATCCCCAGTGGTGCCAGTGCACTGTCTGGACTCACCGGGGTGCATCCCCAGTGGTGCCAGTGCACTCTCTGGACTCACCGGGGTGCATCCCCAGTGGTGCCAGTGCACTCCCTGGACTAACCGGGATGCATCCCCTGTGGTGCCAGTGCACTCCCTGGACTCACTGCACTGCATCCCCAGTGGTGCCAGTGCACTCCCTGGACTCACTGCAGTGCATCCCCAGTGGTGCCAGTGCACTTTTTCGACTCACTGCACTGCATCCCCAGTGGTGGCAGTGCACTCCCTGGACTCACTGAACTGCATCCCCACTGGTGCCAGTGCACTCTCTGAACTCACTGCACTGCATCCCCACTGGTGCCAGTGCACTCCCTCGACTCACTGCACTGCAACCCCAGTGGTGCCAGTGCACTCCCTGGACTCACTGCACTGCATCCCAATGGTGCCGTGCACTCTCTGGACTCACCGGGGTGCATCCCTAGTGGTGCCAGTGCACTCTCTCGACTCACTGCACGGCATACCCAGTGGTGCCAGTGCACTCCCTGGACTCACTGCACTGCATCCCCACTCGTGCCAGTGCACTCTCTGGACTCGCTGCACTGCATCCCCAGTGGTGCCACTGCACTCCCTGGACTCACTGCAGTGCATCCCCAGTGGTGCCAGTGCACTCTCTGGACTCACTGCACTGTATCCCCAGTGGTGTCAGAGCACTCCCTGGACAAACCGGGGTGCATCCCCAGTGGTGCCACTGCACTCTCTGGACTCACTGCACTGCATCCGCAGTGGTGCCAGTGCACTCTCTGGACCCACTGCACTGCATCCCCACTGGTGCCAGTGCACTCTCTGGACTCATTGCACTGCATCCCCAGTGGTGCCAGTGCACTCCCTGGACTCACTGCACTGCATCCCCAGTGGTGCCAGGGCACTCCCTGGCCTCACTGCACTGCATCCCCAATGGTGCCAGTGCACTCTCTGAACTCACTGCACTGCATCCCCTCTGGTGCCAGTGCACTCTCTGGACTCACTGCACTGCATCATCAGTGGTGCCAGTGTACTCTCTGGACTCACTGCACTGCATCCCCAGTGGTGCCTGTGCACTCCCTGGACTCATTGCACTGCATCCCCAGTGGTGCCAGTGCACTCTCTGGACTCACTGCACTGCATCCCCAGTGGTGCCAGTGCACTCTCTGGACTCACTGCAGTGCATCCCCAGTGGTGCCAGTGCACTCCCTGGACTCACTGCACTGCATCCCCAGTGGAGCCAGTGCACTTTCTGGAGTCACTGCACTGCATCCCCAATGGTGCCAGTGCACTCCCTGGACTAACCGGGGTGCATCCCCAGTGGTGCCAGTGCACTCTCTGGACTCACTGCACTGCATCCCCAGTGGTGCCAGTGCACTGTCTGGACTCACTGGGGTGCATCCCCAGTGGTGCCAGTGCACTCTCTGGACTCACTGCACTGCATCCCCAGTGGTGCCCGTGCACTCTCTGGACTCACTGCACTGCATTCCCAGTGGTGCCAGTGCACTCTCTGGACTCACTGCACTCTATCCCCACTGGTACCAGTGCACTCTCTGGACTCACTGCACTGCATCCCCAGTGGTGCCAGTGCACTCTCTGGACCCACTTCACTGCATCTCCAGTGGTACCAGTGCACTCTCCGGACTCACTTCACTGCATCCCCACTGGTGCCAGTGCACTCTCTGGACTCACTGCACTGCATCCCCAGTGGTGCCAGTGCACTCCCTGGACTCACTGCACTGCATCCCCAGTGGTGCCAGTGCACTCCCTGGACTCACTGCACTGCATCCCCAGTGGTGCCCGTGCACTCCCTGGACTCACTGAACTGCATCCCCACTGGTGCCAGTGCACTCTCTGGACTCATTGCACTGCATCCCCAGTGGTGCCTGTGCACTCCCTCTGTTAGTGTTGGGGAGAATCGAATGGATGTTCTATTAATGTTTCTCAGGTGATGGATCATACGGTATAATTAAATATCATTAAATGTACTTACATTATCAAGTAATCTATGTATACTGGAAACTTAGGGAGCACATTGAACAATCAAAAGAATCGTTGGAGGGGAACCCCGGGAGGGAATAGGTACAACCTGACCTTGGATAAGGGCCTGGAGATGATGAAATGAGTTGAAGCAGAACCGAGGAGCGGAGAGAGCATGCGTCGAATAGAAAGGTGAAAAATTTAGCGAAGAGGAAGACTCCTTACTTCATCTGGACGACCACCTGGACGACCACCAGAGTGCGCCACGCATGTGCAACAGGGAGGGGAGCTAATTAGAATGAAAAGCGAGGCTGATGTTGCAACCTGTAATGAATATGTATACCTGACGCAATATTGTATGTATAAATAATGGCTGGGAAGTAACGGGACTTGAAGCCAGATTTGGGCACCTGCCCCGGCTTCCAGCGCTGAATAAAGCACCTTCATATAATCACTTGGTGGTTATGTGGTTGCTACGCTAACATTTTGGCGACCCAGATGGGACAGCGTGGGCACTGCTGAGGCGGCTCGTGTCTCGGTTTCGCTCCAGCCGGCACCGAGGGATTCTCGGGGAGCAGTCGACCACGACCGACCTCCGCTGCTCACGACGTACCACTGGAGTGGTAAGCAAAGGTGCTTTCAACTTGGGTATTCGGTACCGATTTGGTTGGGAAAGCCTGCCGGTCAGACGCGGCGAAAGCCACGCTCGGTTGGGCAGGGAGCTCCCGGGGTAAGCCTAGGCGCCGTCCGTTAGACAGAGCGAAAGCTCTGCAGGTTCGGCATTGGTGATTGTATTGGTTTGTGCTGAAGGGTCAGCACCTGGTATTATTGGTATGTAGAAAGTGTGCTGCTGCTCCGGCAGCTTCTGGGAAAGCACGCTGCTGCTCCGGCAGCTTCTGGGAAAGCACGCTGCTGCTCCGGCAGCATCTGGGAAAGCGTGCTGCTGCTCCGGCAGCTTTTGGGAAAGCGTGCTGCTGCTGCTCCGGCAGCTTCTGGGAAAGCACGCTGCTGCTCCGGCAGCTTCTGGAAAGTGTGCTGTTGCTGCTCCGGCAGCTTTCGGGAGAGTGTGTTGCTGCTCCGGCAGCTTTCGGGAGAGTGTGTTGCTGCTCCGGCAGCTTCCGGGAGAGTGTGTTGCTGCTCCGGCAGCTTTTGGGTCCGTATCATAAGCTCAAAATGAAAAAGATTAAAGAAATTCTGGGAAAAGATGTACCTATCCCGCGGACATCCCCGCTGGGGTGTTTGCTAGCACACTGGAAAGAGGGAGGTTTTGGTCAAGAAATGCGGAAAGGAAAGCTGATTGATTATTGTAATATTTGGTGGCCACAGTATAAACTAGAGGACCAAGAAACTTGGCCTGAGAATGGAACATTGCAATATAATACAATTTTACAATTAATGCTATTTTGTAAGTGGGAAGGAAAATATGATGAACTGCCGTATGTGGAATTATTCTTTTATTTGCGCCGAAAGCCTGAATGGCAGCATGCTTGTGGAATAATGGTGCTTGAAGTTTAAACTGAGGAACGTTGTTGTGCATGTACTAAGGAGGGACGCTGTATACAGCATCAAGCAATAGAGAATAATAAGTATTATGGGAAATGAATAATGGAAATATTGATCTGGAAGTTGCGCCGTCGGCTCCGCCGGAAGAGCCAGGACAGGGAGGGAAAAGAGAAAAGGAAGATAGCAGTAGTGATGGAGAATCCCCGATTTTAGTCTCCCCGTGTCACATAGGACCCGGCAACAGCGAAGGGCAGGAGAAACTATAAACGAACAGGGAGGGAAAATAATCGCTCTCCTCAGGCAAGGAGTGGGGACAGAAGGACCGGTATATGTTAAGGTGCCTTTTTCAGCCGGGGACTTAATGATATGGAAACAAGCAGCCGGCACCTACAGGGAAAACCCAGATAAAGTAGCCAGGGTAATGAAAATGATAATTAAAACCCAAAATCCCGATTGGGATGATCTCCAGGTGATCCTGGATACTTTGATGGACTCGACAGAAAAAGACATGGTATTGCGGGCAGCCAGAGAGAGAGCCCGAGAAGATATATGAAATGGATTAGTGCTTGGAAATCTAGATCAAAACTTCCCCACTGAGGATCCCCAATGGGATTATAACACAGGGGATGGAATAAGGAGGCTGAAGAGATATCAAGATTGGGTACAAGTCGGGGTACAGAATGCCATGCCCCGGACCATAAATTGGTCAAAATTGTATAATGTCAGGCAAGAAAAAGCGGAATCACCTTCCGCCTTTTTAGAGAGATTGAAAGAAACTGCTAAGAAATATACAGATTTAGACGTAGAGACTGAGCAAGCTAAAGCTCAATTAGCACTCATTTTCCTGGGACAAGCCCAAGAGGCCTTTAAAAATTAAAAGAAGCCCTGATAAAGGCGCCTGCCTTGGGCTTGCCGGACTTATCAAAGGACTTTCAGCTGTTTGTGCATGAGAGACAACGATTGGCATTAGGAGTACTGACCCAGCGACTTGGGAGCTGGAAGAGACCTGTGGGGTATTTTTCTAAACAATTGGATGCGGTAAGCGCCGGATGGCCCTCGTGTTTAAGGGCCGTGGCAGCCACAGTCCTTTTAATACAGGAAGCCAGGAAGCTCACATTAGGGAAACGAACTGAAGTGTTCGTGCCACATATGGTGACTACGGTATTGGAGCAAAAGGGGGGCCATTGGCTATCGCCCAGCCGAATGATGAAATATCAAGCTATACTAACTGAGCAAGATGATGTAATCTTAAGAACTACTAACTTATTGAACCCAGCAGTGTTTCTAGGAACAACTACGGAGGAAGGAGACCTCAGTCATGATTGCGTGGAGATCATCGAACATACCTACGCCAGCAGAACAGACTTAAAAGATCAGCCTCTGGAGAGACCAGATTGGGAACTTTTCACGGATGGAAGCAGCTTTGTGGAAAATGGGACTCGTTTTGCAGGATACGCGGTAACTACATCAAAGGTAGTGATTGAGGCAAATTCCCTACCTCCGGGGACTTCAGCCCAACGAGCAGAAATAGTCGCCCTGACGCGGGCCCTGGAACTAAGCGAGGGTAAGAATGTGAATATTTGGACAGATTCAAAATATGCATTCGGGGTAGTCCACGTACATGGGGCATTATGGAAAGAAAGGGGAATGCTATCCTCACAAGGGACTAATATAAAATATCAGGAAGAAATATTGAAATTAATAACAGCTGTACAGAAACCCCAACAGGTGGCCATAATGCATTGTAAAGCTCATCAAGGAGGGATGTCAGAGATTGCAGAAGGTAACAGATTGGCAGATTTGACGGCCCGGAAGGTCGCGCGTGAAGTACGGAAAGTAATGGCTCTAATTCCATCGAAGGTAGGCCTCTCTTGTTTCAAATTACCTAAAAAACCCAAGGTATTCCGCGGAAGATGAGAGACTTGCAAATTTGATGAAGGCCCAGAAGAATCCTGACGGGTGGTATGTGACTACGACAGGACAACTCATAGTGCCTCCTATAATAATGTGAGAAATTTTACAAATAAAACATAATGAATGTCACTGGGGTGCAGAAGCAATGGTGACCTATTTGAAACGAGGTGTCATCTCGGTACACATGTTAACAATGGCAAAGTCAGTAATGTCAAAATGTGAGCTTTGCTTAAAGAATAACCCGGTAGCAAGGAAACATGCTGAGATGGGGAGAATTAGAGCTGGAATAGAGCCTGGAGATTACTGGCAAATAGATTTCGTGGAACTGCCTAAAGCAAGAGGTTATAAATACCTATTGGTAGGGGTTGATACTTTTTCAGGATGGCCGGAGGCCCTTCCCTGTCGCACCAACCAAGCAAAGGAAACGGTAAAATGGTTACTACAGGAAATAATCCCTAGATTTGGTGTACCATTGGGTATTTCTTCAGACAGGGGACCACATTTCATTGCCAATGTGGTTAAGGAGGTTAGTAGGTTACTAGGAATTACCTGGAACTTACATACCCCATGGAGGCCTCAATCTAGTGGTCAAGTAGAGAGGATGAACCAAACTTTAAAAGGACAATTAAGCAAAATCTGTCAGGAGGCTAAGATACAGTGGCCACAGGCCTTACCGATAGCTTTGCTAAAATTAGAATAAAGCCAAGAAGTGGGATGTCAGTAAGTCCCTATGAAATCATGTATGGAAAACCTTATGAGTCTCCTGAACCGAACCCGAATATGCATGTTACCGGTAAACAGGATGTATATAATTATGTTTTAATAGTAATGAAAATACTTGCTCTTGGTATGAGTGAAGTATTTTCAAAGGGGGGAAATGTTAGTGTTGGGGAGAATCGAATGGATGTTCTATTAATGTTTCTCAAAATGTTAGTGTTGGGGAGAATCGAATGGATGTTCTATTAATGTTTCTCAGGTGATGGATCATACGGTATAATTAAATATCATTAAATGTACTTACATTATCAAGTAATCTATGTATACTGGAAACTTAGGGAGCACATTGAACAATCAAAAGAATCGTTGGAGGGGAACCCCGGGAGGGAATAGGTACAACCTGACCTTGGATAAGGGCCTGGAGATGATGAAATGAGTTGAAGCAGAACCGAGGAGCGGAGAGAGCATGCGTCGAATAGAAAGGTGAAAAGTTTAGCGAAGAGGAAGACTCCTTACTTCATCTGGACGACCACCTGGACGACCACCAGAGTGCGCCACGCATGTGCAAAGGGGAGGGGAGCTAATTAGAATGAAAAGCGAGGCTGATGTTGCAACCTGTAATGAATATGTATACCTGACGCAATATTGTATGTATAAATAATGGCTGGGAAGTAACGGGACTTGAAGCCAGATTTGGGCACCTGCCCCGGCTTCCAGCGCTGAATAAAGCACCTTCATATAATCACTTCGTGGTTATGTGGTTGCTACGCTAACACCTCGACTCACTGCACTGCATCCGCAGTGGTGCCAGTGCACTCCATGGACTCACTGCACTGCATCCCCAGTGGTGCCAGTGCACTGTCTGGACTCACCGGGGTGCATCTCCAGTGGTGCCAGTGCACTCTCTCGACTCACTGCACTGCATCCCCAGTGGTGCCAGTGCACTCCATGGACTCACTGCACTGCATCCCCAGTGGTGCCAGTGCACTCCCTGGACTCACTGCACTACATCCCCAGTGGTGCCAGTGCACTGTCTGGACTCACCGGGGTGCATCTCCAGTGGTGTCAGTGCACTCTCTGGACTCACTGCAGTGCATCCCCAGTGGTGCCAGTGCACTCCCTGGACTCACCGGGGTGCATCCCCAGTGGTGCCACTGCACTCTCTCGATTCACTGCACTGCATTCCCAGTGGTGCCACTGCACTCTCTCGACGCACTGCAGTGGTGCCAGTGCACTCTCTGGACTCACTGCACTGCATCCCCAGTGGTGCCAGTGCACTCTCTGAACTCACTGCACTGCATCCCCAGTGGTGCCAGTGCACTCCCTGGACTCACTGCACTGCATCCCCAGTGGTGCCACTGCACTCTCTGGACTCACTGCACTGCATTCCCACTGGTGCCAGTGCACTCTCTGGACTCAATGCACTGCAGCCCCAGTGGTGCCAGTGCACTCTCTGGACTCACTGCACTGCATCCCCAGTGGTGCCAGTGCACTCTCTGGACTCACTGCAATGAATCCCCACTGGTGCCAGTGCACTCTCTGGACTCATTGCACTGCATCCCCAGTGGTGCCAGGTCACTCTCTGGAGTCACTGCAGTGCATCCCCAGTGGTGCCAGTGCACTCTCTGGACTCACTGCACTGCATCCCCAGTGGGGCCAGTGCACTCCCTGGACTCACTGCACTGCATCCCCAGTGGTGCCAGGTCACTCTGTGGACTCACTGCACTGCATCCCCAGTGGTGCCTGTGCACTCTCTGGACTCACTGCACTGCATCCCCAGTGGTGCCAGTGCACTCTCTGTAGTCACTGCACTGCATCCCCAGTGGTGACAGTACACTCTCTGGACTCACCGGGGTGCATCCCCAGTGGTGCCAGTGCACTCTCTGGACTCACTGCACTGCCTCCCCAGTAGTGCCAGTGCACTCCCTGGACTCACCGGGATGCATCCCCAGTGGTGCCAGTGCACTCCCTGGACTCACTGCACTGCATCCCCAGTGGTGCCAGTGCACTCCCTGGACTCACTGCACTGCATCCCCAGTGGTGCCAGTGCACTCCCTGGACTCACTGCACTGCATCCCCAGTGGTGCCCGTTCACTCCCTGGACTCACTGAACTGCATCCCCACTGGTGCCAGTGCACTCTCTGAACTCACTGCACTGCATCCCCACTGGTGCCAGTGCACTCCCTCGACTCACTGCACTGCATCCCCAGTGGTGCCAGTGCACTCCCTGGATTCACTGCACTGCATCCCCGGTGGTGCCAGTGCACTGTCTGGACTCACTGCAGTGCATCCCCAGTGGTGCCAGCGCACTCCCTGGACTCACTGCAGTGCATCCCCAGTGCTGCCAGTGCACTCTCTGGACTCACTGCACTGCATCCTCTGTGGTGCCAGTGCAATCCCTGGACTCACTGCAGTGCATCCCCACTGGTGCCAGTGCACTCTCTGGACTCACTGCACTGCATCCCCAGTGGTGCCAGTGCACTCTCTGGACTCACTGCACTGCATCCCCAGTGGTGCCAGAGCACTCTCTGGACTCACTGCACTGCATCCCCAGTGGTGCCAGAGCACTCTCTGGACTCACTGCACTGCATCCCCAGTGGTTCCAGAGCACTCTCTGGACTCACTGCACTGCATCCCCTGTGGTGCCAGGGCACTCTCTGGACTCACTGCACTGCATCCCCAGTGGTGCCAGTGCACTCTCTGGACTCACTTCACTGCATCCCCAGTGGTGCCAGTGCACTGTCTGGACTCACCGGGGTGCATCCCCAGTGGTGCCAGTGCACTCTCTGGACTCACCGGGGTGCATCCCCAGTGGTGCCAGTGCACTCCCTGGACTCACCGGGATGCATCCCCTGTGGTGCCAGTGCACTCCCTGGACTCACTGCACTGCATCCCCAGTGGTGGCAGTGCACTCCCTCGACTCACTGCACTGCAACCCCAGTGGTGCCAGTGCACTCCCTGGACTCACTGCACTGCATCCCAGTGGTGCCGTGCACTCTCTGGACTCACCGGGGTGCATCCCTAGTGGTGCCAGTGCACTCTCTCGACTCACTGCACGGCATACCCAGTGGTGCCAGTGCACTCCCTGGACTCACTGCACTGCATCCCCACTCGTGCCAGTGCACTCTCTGGACTCGCTGCGCTGCATCCCCAGTGGTGCCACTGCACTCCCTGGACTCACTGCAGTGCATCCCCAGTGGTGCCAGTGCACTCTCTGGACTCACTGCACTGTATCCCCAGTGGTGTCAGAGCACTCCCTGGACAAACCGGGGTGCATCCCCAGTGGTGCCACTGCACTCTCTGGACTCACTGCACTGCATCCGCAGTGGTGCCAGTGCACTCTCTGGAACCACTGCACTGCATCCCCACTGGTGCCAGTGCACTCTCTGGACTCATTGCACTGCATCCCCAGTGGTGCCAGTGCACTCCCTGGACTCACTGCACTGCATCCCCAGTGGTGCCAGGGCACTCCCTGGCCTCACTGCACTGCATCCCCAATGGTGCCAATGCACTCTCTGGACTCACTGCACTGCATCCCCTCTGGTGCCAGTGCACTCTCTGGACTCACTGCACTACATCATCAGTGGTGCCAGTGTACTCTCTGGACTCACTGCACTGCATCCCCAGTGGTGCCTGTGCACTCTCCGGACTCACTGCAGTGCATCCCCAGTGGTGCCAGTGCACTTTTTCGAGTCACTGCACTGCATCCTCATTAGTGCCAGTGCATTCTCTGGACTCACTGCAGTGCATCCCCAGTGGTGCCAGTGCACTCTCTAGACTCACTGCAGTGCATCCCCAGTGGTGCCAGTACACTCTCTGGACTCACTGCACTGCATCCTCAGTGGTGCCAGTGCAATCTCTGGACTCACTGCAGAGCATCCCCAGTGGTGCCAGTGCACTCTCTGGACTCACTGCACTGCATCCCCAGTGGTGCCAGTGCACTCTCTGGACTCACTGCACTGCATCCCCAGTGGTGCCAGTGCACTCTCTGGACTAACTGCATTGCATCCCCAGTGGTGCCTGTGCACTCTCTGGACTCACTGCACTACATCCCCAGTGGTGCCAGTGCACTGTCTGGACTCACTGGGGTGCATCCCCAGTGGTTCCAGTGCACTCTCTGGACTCACTGCACTGCATCACCATTGGTGCCAGGGCACTCTCCGGACTCACTGCACTGCATCCCCAGTGGTCCCAGTGCACTCTTTCGAGTCACTGCACTGCATCCCCAGTGGTGCCAGTGCATTCTCTGGACTCACTGCAGTGCATCCCCAGTGGTGCCAGTGCACTCTCTGGACTCACTGCACTGCATCCCCAGTGGTGCCAGGGCACTCTCTGGACTCACTGCACTTCATCCCCAGTGGTGCCTGTGCAGTCTCTGGACTCACTGCACTGCATCCCCAGTGGTGCCAGTGCACTCTCTGGACTCACTGCAGTGCATCCCCAGTGGTGCCAGTGGACTCTCTGGAGTCACTGCACTGCATCCCCAGTGGTGCCAGTGCACTCTCTGGACTCACTGTACTGCATCGCCAGTGGTGCCAGGTCACTCTGTGGACTCACTGCACTGCATCACCAGTGGTGCCAGTGCACTCTCTGGACTCACTGCACTGCATCCAGAGTGGTGCCAATGCACTCTCTGGACTCACTGCACTGCATCCCCAGTGGTGCCAGTGCACTCTCTAGACTCACTGCAGTGCATCCCCAGTGGTGCCAGTGCACTCTCTGGAGTCACTGCACTGCATCCCCAATGGTGCCAGTGCAATCTCTGGACTCACTGCAGTGCATCCCCAGTGGTGCCAGTGCACTCTCTGGACTCACTGCAGTGCATCCCCAGTAGTGCCAGTACACTCTCTGCACTAACTGCACTGCATCCCCAGTGGTGCCAGTGCACTCTCTGGACTCACTGCACTGCATCCCCAGTGGTGCCAGGGCACTCTCTGGACTCACTGCACTGCATCACCATTGGTGCCAGGGCACTCTCCGGACTCACTGCAGTGCATCCCCAGTGGTGCCAGTGCACTTTTTCGAGTCACTGCACTGCATCCCCATTAGTGCCAGTGCATTCTCTGGACTCACTGCACTGCATCCCCAGTGGTGCCAGTGCACTCTCTAGACTCACTGCAGTGCATCCCCAGTGGTGCCAGTACACTCTCTGGACTCACTGCACTGCATCCTCAGTGGTGCCAGTGCAATCTCTGGACTCACTACAGAGCATCCCTAGTGGTGCCAGTGCAATCTCTGCACTCACTGCAGTGCATCCCCAGTGGTGCCAGTGCACTCTCTGGACTCACTGCACTGCATCACCATTGGTGCCAGGGCACTCTCCGGACTCAACTGCACTGCATCCCCAGTGGTGCCAATGCACTCTCTGGACTCACTGCTTTACATCCCCAGTGGTGCCAGTGCACTCCCTGGACTCACTGCAGTGCATCCCCAGTGGTGCCAGTACACTCTCTGGAGTCAATGCACTGCATCCCCAGTGGTGCCAGTGCACTCTCTGGAGTCACTGCACTGCATCCCCAGTGGTGCCAGTGCTCTCTCTGGAGGCACTGCACTGCATTCCCAGTGGTGCCAGTGCACTCTCTGGACTCACTGCACTGCATCCCCAGGGGTGCCAGTGCACTCTCTGGACTCACTGCACTGCATCCCCAGTGGTGCCAGAGCACTCTCTGGACTCACTGCACTGCATCCCCAGTGGTGCCAGAGCACTCTCTGGACTCACTGCACTGCATCCCCAGTGGTGCCAGAGCACTCTCTGGACTCACTGCACTGCATCCCCAGTGGTGCCAGAGCACTCTCTGGACTCACTGCACTGCATCCCCTGTGGTGCCAGGGCACTCTCTGGACTCACTGCACTGCATCCCCAGTGGTGCCAGTGCACTCTCTGGACTCACTGCACTGCATCCCCAGTGGTGCCAGTGCACTGTCTGGACTCACCGGGGTGCATCCCCAGTGGTGCCAGTGCACTCTCTGGACTCACCGGGGTGCATCCCCAGTGGTGCCAGTGCACTCCCTGGACTCACCGGGATGCATCCCCTGTGGTGCCAGTGCACTCCCTGGACTCACTGCACTGCATCCCCAGTGGTGCCAGTGCACTCCCTGGGCTCACTGCACTGCATCCCCAGTAGTGCCAGTGCACTCTCTGGACTCACTGCACTGCATCCCCAGTGTTGGCAGTGCACTCCCTGGACTCACTGAACTGCATCCCCACTGGTGCCAGTGCACTCTCTGAACTCACTGCACTGCATCCCCAGAGGTGGCAGTGCACTCCCTCGACTCACTGCACTGCAACCCCAGTGGTGCCAGTGCACTCCCTGGACTCACTGCACTGCATCCCAGTGGTGCCGTGCACTCTCTGGACTCACCGGGGTGCATCCCTAGTGGTGCCAGTGCACTCTCTCGACTCACTGCACGGCATACCAGTGGTGCCAGTGCACTCCCTGGACTCACTGCACTGCATCCCCACTCGTGCCAGTGCACTCTCTGGACTCGCTGCGCTGCATCCCCAGTGGTGCCACTGCACTCCCTGGACTCACTGCAGTGCATCCCCAGTGGTGCCAGTGCACTCTCTGGACTCACTGCACTGTATCCCCAGTGGTGTCAGAGCACTCCCTGGACAAACCGGGGTGCATCCCCAGTGGTGCCACTGCACTCTCTGGACTCACTGCACTGCATCCGCAGTGGTGCCAGTGCACTCTCTGGACCCACTGCACTGCATCCCCACTGGTGCCAGTAAACTCTCTGGACTCATTGCACTGCATCCCCAGTGGTGCCAGTGCACTCCCTGGACTCACTGCACTGCATCCCCAGTGGTGCCAGGGCACTCCCTGGCCTCACTGCACTGCATCCCCAATGGTGCCAGTGCACTCTCTGGACTCACTGCACTACATCATCAGTGCTGCCAGTGTACTCTCTGGACTCACTGCACTGCATCCCCAGTGGTGCCTGTGCACTCTCTGGACTCACTGCACTGCATCCCCAGTGGTGCCAGGGCACTCTCTGGACTCACTGCACTGCATCACCATTGGTGCCAGGGCACTCTCCGGACTCACTGCAGTGCATCCCCAGTAGTGCCAGTGCACTTTTTCGAGTCACTGCACTGCATCCCCATTAGTGCCAGTGCATTCTCTGGACTCACTGCACTGCATCCCCAGTGGTGCCAGTGCACTCTCTAGACTCACTGCAGTGCATCCCCAGTGGTGCCAGTACACTCTCTGGACTCACTGCACTGCATCCTCAGTGGTGCCAGTGCAATCTCTGGACTCACTGCAGAGCATCCCCAGTGGTGCCAGTGCACTCTCTGGACTCACTGCACTGCATCCCCAGTGGTGCCAGTGCACTCTCTGGACTCACTGCACTGCATCCCCAGTGGTGCCAGTGCACTCTCTGGACTAACTGCATTGCATCCCCAGTGGTGCCTGTGCACTCTCTGGACTCACTGCACTACATCCCCAGTGGTGCCAGTGCACTGTCTGGACTCACTGGGGTGCATCCCCAGTGGTTCCAGTGCACTCTCTGGACTCACTGCACTGCATCACCATTGGTGCCAGGGCACTCTCCGGACTCACTGCACTGCATCCCCAGTGGTCCCAGTGCACTCTTTCGAGTCACTGCACTGCATCCCCAGTGGTGCCAGTGCATTCTCTGGACTCACTGCACTGCATCCCCAGTGCTGACAGTGCACTCTCTGGACTCAGTGCACTGCATCCCCAATGGTGCCACTGCACTCTCTGGACTCACTGCACTGCATCCCCATTGGTGCCAGTGCACTCTCTGGACTCACTGCAGTGCATCCCCAGTGGTGCCAGTGGACTCTCTGGAGTCACTGCACTGCATCCCCAGTGGTGCCAGTGCACTCTCTGGACTCACTGTACTGCATCGCCAGTGGTGCCAGGTCACTCTGTGGACTCACTGCACTGCATCCCCAGTGGTGCCAGTGCACTCTCTGGACTCACTGCAGTGCATCCAGAGTGGTGCCAATGCACTCTCTGGACTCACTGCACTGCATCCCCAGTGGTGCCAGTGCACTCTCTGGACTCACTGCAGTGCATCCCCAGTGGTGCCAGTGCACTCTCTGGAGTCACTGCACTGCATCCCCAATGGTGCCAGTGCAATCTCTGGACTCACTGCAGTGCATCCCCAGTGGTGCCAGTGCACTCTCTGGACTCACTGCAGTGCATCCCCAGTAGTGCCAGTACACTCTCTGCACTAACTGCACTGCATCCCCAGTGGTGCCAGTGCACTCTCTGGACTCACTGCACTGCATCCCCAGTGGTGCCAGGGCACTCTCTGGACTCACTGCACTGCATCACCATTGGTGCCAGGGCACTCTCCGGACTCACTGCAGTGCATCCCCAGTGGTGCCAGTGCACTTTTTCGAGTCACTGCACTGCATCCCCATTAGTGCCAGTGCATTCTCTGGACTCACTGCACTGCATCCCCAGTGGTGCCAGTGCACTCTCTAGACTCACTGCAGTGCATCCCCAGTGGTGCCAGTACACTCTCTGGACTCACTGCAGAGCATCCCCAGTGGTGCCAGTGCAATCTCTGGACTCACTACAGAGCATCCCTAGTGGTGCCAGTGCAATCTCTGCACTCACTGCAGTGCATCCCCAGTGGTGCCAGTGCACTCTCTGGACTCACTGCACTGCATCACCATTGGTGCCAGGGCACTCTCCGGACTCAGCTGCACTGCATCCCCAGTGCTGCCAGTGCACTCTCTGGACTCACTGCAGTGCATCCCCAGTGGTGCCAATGCACTCTCTGGACTCACTGCTTTACATCCCCAGTGGTGCCAGTGCACTCCCTGGACTCACTGCAGTGCATCCCCAGTGGTGCCAGTACACTCTCTGGAGTCACTGCACTGCATCCCCAATGGTGCCAGTGCACTCTCTGGAGTCACTGCACTGCATCCCCAGTGGTGCCAGTGCTCTCTCTGGAGGCACTGCACTGCATTCCCAGTGGTGCCAGTGCACTCTCTGGACTCACTGCAGAGCATCCCCAGGGGTGCCAGTGCACTCTCTGGACTCACTGCACTGCATGCCCTGTGGTGCCAGTGCACTCTCTGAATTCAGTGCACTGCATCCCCTGTGGTGGCAGTGCACTCTCTGCACTCACTGCAGTGCATCCCCAGTGGTGCCAGTGCACTCTCTGGAATCACTGCACTGCATCCCCAGTGGTGCCAGGGCACTCTCTGGACTCACTGCACTGCATCCCCACTGGTGCCAGTGCACTCTGTGGAGTCACTGCACTGCATACCCAGTGGTGCCAGTGCACTCTGTGGAGTCACTGCACTGCATCCCCAGTGGTGCCTGTGCAGTCTCTGGACTCACTGCACTGCATCCCCAGTGGTGCCAGTGCACTCTCTGGACTCACTGCACTGCATCCCCAGTGTTCCCAGTGCACTCTCTGGACTCACTGCAGTGCAGCCCCTGAGGTGCCAGTGCACTCTCTGGACTCACTGCACTGCATCCCCAGTGGTGCCAGTGCACTCTCTGGAGTCACTGCACTGCATCCCAGTGGTGCCAGTGCACTCTCTGGACTCACTGCACTGCATCCCCAGTGGTGCCAGTGCACTCTCTGGACTCACATAACTGAATGAACAGTGGTGCCAGTGCACTCTCTGGACTCACTGCAGTACATCCCCAGTGTTGCCAGTGTAGTCTCTGGACTCACTGCACTGCATCCCCAGTGGTGCCAGTGCAATCTCAGGACTCACTGCAGTGCAGCTCCAGTTGGTGCCAGTGCACTCTCTGGACTCACTGCACTGCATCCCCAGTGGTGCCAGTGCACTCTCTGGAGGCACTGCACTGCATCCCCAGTGGTGCCAGTGCACTCTCTGGACTCACTGCACTGCATCCCCACTGGTGCCAGTGCACTCTGTGGAGTCACTGCACTGCATACCCAGTGGTGCCAGTGCACTCTGTGGAGTCACTGCACTGCATCCCCAGTGGTGCCAGTGCACTCTCTGGACTCACATAACTGAATGAACAGTGGTGCCAGTGTACTCTCTGGACTCACTGCAGTACATCCCCAGTGTTGCCAGTGTAGTCTCTGGACTCACTGCACTGCATCCCCAGTGGTGCCAGTGCAATCTCAGGACTCACTGCAGTGCAGCTCCAGTTGGTGCCAGTGCACTCTCTGGACTCACTGCACTGCATCCCCAGTGGTGCCAGTGCACTCTCTGGAGGCACTGCACTGCATCCCCAGTGGTGCCTGTGCACTCCATGGACTCACTGCACTGCATCCCCACTGGTGCCAGTGCACTCTGTGGAGTCACTGCACTGCATACCCAGTGGTGCCAGTGCACTCTGTGGAGTCACTGCACTGCATCCCCAGTGGTGCCTGTGCAGTCTCTGGACTCACTGCACTGCATCCCCAGTGGTGCCAGTGCACTCTCTGGACTCACTGCACTGCATCCCCAGTGTTCCCAGTGCACTCTCTGGACTCACTGCAGTGCAGCCCCTGAGGTGCCAGTGCACTCTCTGGACTCACTGCACTGCATCCCCAGTGGTGCCAGTGCACTCTCTGGAGTCACTGCACTGCATACCAGTGGTGCCAGTGCACTCTCTGGACTCACTGCACTGCATCCCCAGTGGTGCCAGTGCACTCTCTGGACTCACATAACTGAATGAACAGTGGTGCCAGTGCACTCTCTGGACTCACTGCAGTACATCCCCAGTGTTGCCAGTGTAGTCTCTGGACTCACTGCACTGCATCCCCAGTGGTGCCAGTGCAATCTCAGGACTCACTGCAGTGCAGCTCCAGTTGGTGCCAGTGCACTCTCTGGACTCACTGCACTGCATCCCCAGTGGTGCCAGTGCACTCTCTGGACTCACTGCACTGCATCCCCAGTGGTGCCAGTGCACTCTCTGGACTCACTGCACTGCATCCCCAGTGGTGCCTGTGCACTCCATGGACTCACTGCAGTGCATCCCCAGTGGTGCCAGTGCACTCTCTGAGTCACTGCACTGCATCCCCAGTGGTGCCAGTGCACTCTCTGGACTCACTGCACTGCATCCCCAGTGGTGCCAGTGCACTCTCTGGACTCACTGCAGTGCATTCCCAGTGGTGCCTGTGCAATCTCTGGACTCACTGCAGAGCATCCCTAGTGGTGCCAGTGCACTCTCTGGAGTCACTGCACTGCATCCCCAGTGGTGCCAGTGCACTCTCTGGACTCACTGCACTGCATCCCCAAGGTGCCAGTGCACTCTCTGGACTCAACTACACTGCATCCCCAGTGGTGCCAGTGCACTCTCTGGACTCACTGCAGTGCATCCCCAGTGGTGCCAGTGCACTCTCTGTAGTCACTGCACTGCATCCCCAGTGGTGCCAGTGCACTCTCTGGACTCACTGCACTGCATCCCCAATAGTGCCAGTGCACTCTCTGAACTCACTGCAGTGCATCTCCAGTGGTGCCAGTGCACTCTCTAGACTCACTGCACTGCATCCCCAGTGGTGCCAGTGCACTCTCTGGACTCACAGCACTGCATCCCCAGTGGTACCCGTGCACTCTCTGGACTCACTGCACTACGTCCCCAGTGGTGCCAGTGCACTCTCTGGAGTCACTGCACTTCATCCCCAGTGGTGCCTGTGCAGTCTCTGGACTCACTGCAGTGCATCTCCAGTGGTGCCAGTGCACTCTCTGGACTCACTGCAGTGCATCCCCAGTGGTGCCACTGCACTCTCTGGACTCACTGCACTGCTTCCCCAGTGGTGCCATTGCACTCTCTGGACTCACTGCAGTGCATCCCCAGTGGTGCCAGTGCACTCTCTGGACTCACTGCACTGCATCCCCAGTGGTGCCAGTGCACTCTCTGGACTAACTGCACTGCATCCCCAGTGGTTCCAGTGCACTCTCTGGACTCACTGCACTGCATCACCATTGGTGCCAGGGAACTCTCCGGACTCACTGCAGAGCATCCGCAGTGGTCCCAGTGCACTCTTTCGAGTCACTGCACTGCATCCCCATTAGTGCCAGTGCATTCTCTGGACTCACTGCACTGCATCCCCAGTGGTGCCAGTGCACTCTCTGGACTCACTGCAGTGCATCCCCAGTGGTGCCAGTGCACTCTCTGGACTCACTGCAGTGCATCCCCAGTGGTGCCAGTGGACTCTCTGGAGTCACTGCACTGCATCCCCAGTGGTGCCAGTGCACTCTCTGAACTCACTGTACTGCATCCCCAGTGGTGCCAGGTCACTCTGTGGACTCACTGCACTGCATCCCCAGTGGTGCCAGTGCACTCTCTGGACTCACTGCACTGCATCCCCAGTGGTGCCAGTGCACTCTCTGTAGTCACTGCACTGCATCCCCAGTGGTGACAGTACACTCCCTGGACTCACCGGGGTGCATCCCCAGTGGTGCCAGTGCACTCTCTGGACTCACTGCACTGCCTCCCCAGTAGTGCCAGTGCACTCCCTGGACTCACCGGGATGCATCCCCAGTGGTGCCAGTGCACTCCCTGGACTCACTGCACTGCATCCCCAGTGGTGCCAGTGCACTCCCTGGACTCACTGCACTGCATCCCCAGTGGTGCCAGTGCACTCCCTGGACTCACTGCACTGCATCCCCAGTGGTGCCCGTGCACTCCCTGGACTCACTGAACTGCATCCCCACTGGTGCCAGTGCACTCTCTGAACTCACTGCACTGCATCCCCACTGGTGCCAGTGCACTCCCTCGACTCACTGCACTGCATCCCCAGTGGTGCCAGTGCACTCCCTGGATTCACTGCACTGCATCCCCGGTGGTGCCAGTGCACTGTCTGGACTCACCGGGGTGCATCCCTAGTGGTGCCAGTGCACTCTCTGGACTCACTGCACTGCATCCCCACTCGTGCCAGTGCACTCTCTGGACTCACTGCACTGCATCCCCAGTGGTGCCAGTGCACTCTCTGGACTCACTGCACTGCATACCCAGTGGTGCCAGTGCACTCCCTGGACTCACTGCACTGCATCCCCACTCGTGCCAGTGCACTCTCTGGACTCGCTGCACTGCATCCCCAGTGGTGCCACTGCACTCCCTGGACTCACTGCAGTGCATCCCCAGTGGTGCCAGTGCACTCTCTGGACTCACTGCACTGTATCCCCAGTGGTGTCAGAGCACTCCCTGGACAAACCGGGGTGCATCCCCAGTGGTGCCACTGCACTCTCTGGACTCACTGCACTGCATCCGCAGTGGTGCCAGTGCACTCTCTGGACCCACTGCACTGCATCCCCACTGGTGCCAGTGCACTCTCTGGACTCATTGCACTGCATCCCCAGTGGTGCCACTGCACTCCCTGGACTCACTGCACTGCATCCCCAGTGGTGCCAGTGCACTCCCTGGACTCACCGGGGTGCATCCCCAGTGGTGCCAGTGCAGTCTCTGGACTCACTGCAGTGCATCCCCAGTGGTGCCAGCGCACTCCCTGGACTCACCGGGGTGCATCCCCAGTGGTGCCACTGCACTCTCTAGACTCACTGCACTGCATCCCCAGGGGTGCCAGTGCACTCCCTGGACTCACTGCACTGCATCCCCAGTGGTGCCAGTGCACTCTCTGGACTCACTGCACTGCATCCCCAGTGGTGCCAGTGCACTCTCTGGACTCACTGCACTGCATCCCCAGTGGTGCCAGAGCACTCTCTGGACTCACTGCACTGCATCCCCAGTGGTGCCAGAGCACTCTCTGGACTCACTGCACTGCATCCCCTGTGGTGCCAGGGCACTCTCTGGACTCACTGCACTGCATCCCCAGTGGTGCCAGTGCACTCTCTGGACTCACTGCACTGCATCCCCAGTGGTGCCAGTGCACTGTCTGGACTCACCGGGGTGCATCCCCAGTGGTGCCAGTGCACTCTCTGGACTCACCGGGGTGCATCCCCAGTGGTGCCAGTGCACTCCCTGGACTAACCGGGATGCATCCCCTGTGGTGCCAGTGCACTCCCTGGACTCACTGCACTGCATCCCCAGTGGTGCCAGTGCACTCCCTGGACTCACTGCAGTGCATCCCCAGTGGTGCCAGTGCACTTTTTCGACTCACTGCACTGCATCCCCAGTGGTGGCAGTGCACTCCCTGGACTCACTGAACTGCATCCCCACTGGTGCCAGTGCACTCTCTGAACTCACTGCACTGCATCCCCACTGGTGCCAGTGCACTCCCTCGACTCACTGCACTGCAACCCCAGTGGTGCCAGTGCACTCCCTGGACTCACTGCACTGCATCCCAATGGTGCCGTGCACTCTCTGGACTCACCGGGGTGCATCCCTAGTGGTGCCAGTGCACTCTCTCGACTCACTGCACGGCATACCCAGTGGTGCCAGTGCACTCCCTGGACTCACTGCACTGCATCCCCACTCGTGCCAGTGCACTCTCTGGACTCGCTGCACTGCATCCCCAGTGGTGCCACTGCACTCCCTGGACTCACTGCAGTGCATCCCCAGTGGTGCCAGTGCACTCTCTGGACTCACTGCACTGTATCCCCAGTGGTGTCAGAGCACTCCCTGGACAAACCGGGGTGCATCCCCAGTGGTGCCACTGCACTCTCTGGACTCACTGCACTGCATCCGCAGTGGTGCCAGTGCACTCTCTGGACCCACTGCACTGCATCCCCACTGGTGCCAGTGCACTCTCTGGACTCATTGCACTGCATCCCCAGTGGTGCCAGTGCACTCCCTGGACTCACTGCACTGCATCCCCAGTGGTGCCAGGGCACTCCCTGGCCTCACTGCACTGCATCCCCAATGGTGCCAGTGCACTCTCTGAACTCACTGCACTGCATCCCCTCTGGTGCCAGTGCACTCTCTGGACTCACTGCACTGCATCATCAGTGGTGCCAGTGTACTCTCTGGACTCACTGCACTGCATCCCCAGTGGTGCCTGTGCACTCCCTGGACTCATTGCACTGCATCCCCAGTGGTGCCAGTGCACTCTCTGGACTCACTGCACTGCATCCCCAGTGGTGCCAGTGCACTCTCTGGACTCACTGCAGTGCATCCCCAGTGGTGCCAGTGCACTCCCTGGACTCACTGCACTGCATCCCCAGTGGAGCCAGTGCACTTTCTGGAGTCACTGCACTGCATCCCCAATGGTGCCAGTGCACTCCCTGGACTAACCGGGGTGCATCCCCAGTGGTGCCAGTGCACTCTCTGGACTCACTGCACTGCATCCCCAGTGGTGCCAGTGCACTGTCTGGACTCACTGGGGTGCATCCCCAGTGGTGCCAGTGCACTCTCTGGACTCACTGCACTGCATCCCCAGTGGTGCCCGTGCACTCTCTGGACTCACTGCACTGCATTCCCAGTGGTGCCAGTGCACTCTCTGGACTCACTGCACTCTATCCCCACTGGTACCAGTGCACTCTCTGGACTCACTGCACTGCATCCCCAGTGGTGCCAGTGCACTCTCTGGACCCACTTCACTGCATCTCCAGTGGTACCAGTGCACTCTCCGGACTCACTTCACTGCATCCCCACTGGTGCCAGTGCACTCTCTGGACTCACTGCACTGCATCCCCAGTGGTGCCAGTGCACTCCCTGGACTCACTGCACTGCATCCCCAGTGGTGCCAGTGCACTCCCTGGACTCACTGCACTGCATCCCCAGTGGTGCCCGTGCACTCCCTGGACTCACTGAACTGCATCCCCACTGGTGCCAGTGCACTCTCTGGACTCATTGCACTGCATCCCCAGTGGTGCCTGTGCACTCCCTCTGTTAGTGTTGGGGAGAATCGAATGGATGTTCTATTAATGTTTCTCAGGTGATGGATCATACGGTATAATTAAATATCATTAAATGTACTTACATTATCAAGTAATCTATGTATACTGGAAACTTAGGGAGCACATTGAACAATCAAAAGAATCGTTGGAGGGGAACCCCGGGAGGGAATAGGTACAACCTGACCTTGGATAAGGGCCTGGAGATGATGAAATGAGTTGAAGCAGAACCGAGGAGCGGAGAGAGCATGCGTCGAATAGAAAGGTGAAAAATTTAGCGAAGAGGAAGACTCCTTACTTCATCTGGACGACCACCTGGACGACCACCAGAGTGCGCCACGCATGTGCAACAGGGAGGGGAGCTAATTAGAATGAAAAGCGAGGCTGATGTTGCAACCTGTAATGAATATGTATACCTGACGCAATATTGTATGTATAAATAATGGCTGGGAAGTAACGGGACTTGAAGCCAGATTTGGGCACCTGCCCCGGCTTCCAGCGCTGAATAAAGCACCTTCATATAATCACTTGGTGGTTATGTGGTTGCTACGCTAACATTTTGGCGACCCAGATGGGACAGCGTGGGCACTGCTGAGGCGGCTCGTGTCTCGGTTTCGCTCCAGCCGGCACCGAGGGATTCTCGGGGAGCAGTCGACCACGACCGACCTCCGCTGCTCACGACGTACCACTGGAGTGGTAAGCAAAGGTGCTTTCAACTTGGGTATTCGGTACCGATTTGGTTGGGAAAGCCTGCCGGTCAGACGCGGCGAAAGCCACGCTCGGTTGGGCAGGGAGCTCCCGGGGTAAGCCTAGGCGCCGTCCGTTAGACAGAGCGAAAGCTCTGCAGGTTCGGCATTGGTGATTGTATTGGTTTGTGCTGAAGGGTCAGCACCTGGTATTATTGGTATGTAGAAAGTGTGCTGCTGCTCCGGCAGCTTCTGGGAAAGCACGCTGCTGCTCCGGCAGCTTCTGGGAAAGCACGCTGCTGCTCCGGCAGCATCTGGGAAAGCGTGCTGCTGCTCCGGCAGCTTTTGGGAAAGCGTGCTGCTGCTGCTCCGGCAGCTTCTGGGAAAGCACGCTGCTGCTCCGGCAGCTTCTGGAAAGTGTGCTGTTGCTGCTCCGGCAGCTTTCGGGAGAGTGTGTTGCTGCTCCGGCAGCTTTCGGGAGAGTGTGTTGCTGCTCCGGCAGCTTCCGGGAGAGTGTGTTGCTGCTCCGGCAGCTTTTGGGTCCGTATCATAAGCTCAAAATGAAAAAGATTAAAGAAATTCTGGGAAAAGATGTACCTATCCCGCGGACATCCCCGCTGGGGTGTTTGCTAGCACACTGGAAAGAGGGAGGTTTTGGTCAAGAAATGCGGAAAGGAAAGCTGATTGATTATTGTAATATTTGGTGGCCACAGTATAAACTAGAGGACCAAGAAACTTGGCCTGAGAATGGAACATTGCAATATAATACAATTTTACAATTAATGCTATTTTGTAAGTGGGAAGGAAAATATGATGAACTGCCGTATGTGGAATTATTCTTTTATTTGCGCCGAAAGCCTGAATGGCAGCATGCTTGTGGAATAATGGTGCTTGAAGTTTAAACTGAGGAACGTTGTTGTGCATGTACTAAGGAGGGACGCTGTATACAGCATCAAGCAATAGAGAATAATAAGTATTATGGGAAATGAATAATGGAAATATTGATCTGGAAGTTGCGCCGTCGGCTCCGCCGGAAGAGCCAGGACAGGGAGGGAAAAGAGAAAAGGAAGATAGCAGTAGTGATGGAGAATCCCCGATTTTAGTCTCCCCGTGTCACATAGGACCCGGCAACAGCGAAGGGCAGGAGAAACTATAAACGAACAGGGAGGGAAAATAATCGCTCTCCTCAGGCAAGGAGTGGGGACAGAAGGACCGGTATATGTTAAGGTGCCTTTTTCAGCCGGGGACTTAATGATATGGAAACAAGCAGCCGGCACCTACAGGGAAAACCCAGATAAAGTAGCCAGGGTAATGAAAATGATAATTAAAACCCAAAATCCCGATTGGGATGATCTCCAGGTGATCCTGGATACTTTGATGGACTCGACAGAAAAAGACATGGTATTGCGGGCAGCCAGAGAGAGAGCCCGAGAAGATATATGAAATGGATTAGTGCTTGGAAATCTAGATCAAAACTTCCCCACTGAGGATCCCCAATGGGATTATAACACAGGGGATGGAATAAGGAGGCTGAAGAGATATCAAGATTGGGTACAAGTCGGGGTACAGAATGCCATGCCCCGGACCATAAATTGGTCAAAATTGTATAATGTCAGGCAAGAAAAAGCGGAATCACCTTCCGCCTTTTTAGAGAGATTGAAAGAAACTGCTAAGAAATATACAGATTTAGACGTAGAGACTGAGCAAGCTAAAGCTCAATTAGCACTCATTTTCCTGGGACAAGCCCAAGAGGCCTTTAAAAATTAAAAGAAGCCCTGATAAAGGCGCCTGCCTTGGGCTTGCCGGACTTATCAAAGGACTTTCAGCTGTTTGTGCATGAGAGACAACGATTGGCATTAGGAGTACTGACCCAGCGACTTGGGAGCTGGAAGAGACCTGTGGGGTATTTTTCTAAACAATTGGATGCGGTAAGCGCCGGATGGCCCTCGTGTTTAAGGGCCGTGGCAGCCACAGTCCTTTTAATACAGGAAGCCAGGAAGCTCACATTAGGGAAACGAACTGAAGTGTTCGTGCCACATATGGTGACTACGGTATTGGAGCAAAAGGGGGGCCATTGGCTATCGCCCAGCCGAATGATGAAATATCAAGCTATACTAACTGAGCAAGATGATGTAATCTTAAGAACTACTAACTTATTGAACCCAGCAGTGTTTCTAGGAACAACTACGGAGGAAGGAGACCTCAGTCATGATTGCGTGGAGATCATCGAACATACCTACGCCAGCAGAACAGACTTAAAAGATCAGCCTCTGGAGAGACCAGATTGGGAACTTTTCACGGATGGAAGCAGCTTTGTGGAAAATGGGACTCGTTTTGCAGGATACGCGGTAACTACATCAAAGGTAGTGATTGAGGCAAATTCCCTACCTCCGGGGACTTCAGCCCAACGAGCAGAAATAGTCGCCCTGACGCGGGCCCTGGAACTAAGCGAGGGTAAGAATGTGAATATTTGGACAGATTCAAAATATGCATTCGGGGTAGTCCACGTACATGGGGCATTATGGAAAGAAAGGGGAATGCTATCCTCACAAGGGACTAATATAAAATATCAGGAAGAAATATTGAAATTAATAACAGCTGTACAGAAACCCCAACAGGTGGCCATAATGCATTGTAAAGCTCATCAAGGAGGGATGTCAGAGATTGCAGAAGGTAACAGATTGGCAGATTTGACGGCCCGGAAGGTCGCGCGTGAAGTACGGAAAGTAATGGCTCTAATTCCATCGAAGGTAGGCCTCTCTTGTTTCAAATTACCTAAAAAACCCAAGGTATTCCGCGGAAGATGAGAGACTTGCAAATTTGATGAAGGCCCAGAAGAATCCTGACGGGTGGTATGTGACTACGACAGGACAACTCATAGTGCCTCCTATAATAATGTGAGAAATTTTACAAATAAAACATAAT
This sequence comes from Anser anser, assembly GCF_964211835.1. Taxonomy (NCBI): domain Eukaryota; kingdom Metazoa; phylum Chordata; class Aves; order Anseriformes; family Anatidae; genus Anser; species Anser anser. Next base: position 147,541 of record NW_028153951.1, read on the forward strand.
GAATGTCACTGGGGTGCAGAAGCAATGGTGACCTATTTGAAACGAGGTGTCATCTCGGTACACATGTTAACAATGGCAAAGTCAGTAATGTCAAAATGTGAGCTTTGCTTAAAGAATAACCCGGTAGCAAGGAAACATGCTGAGATGGGGAGAATTAGAGCTGGAATAGAGCCTGGAGATTACTGGCAAATAGATTTCGTGGAACTGCCTAAAGCAAGAGGTTATAAATACCTATTGGTAGGGGTTGATACTTTTTCAGGATGGCCGGAGGCCCTTCCCTGTCGCACCAACCAAGCAAAGGAAACGGTAAAATGGTTACTACAGGAAATAATCCCTAGATTTGGTGTACCATTGGGTATTTCTTCAGACAGGGGACCACATTTCATTGCCAATGTGGTTAAGGAGGTTAGCAGGTTACTAGGAATTACCTGGAACTTACATACCCCATGGAGGCCTCAATCTAGTGGTCAAGTAGAGAGGATGAACCAAACTTTAAAAGGACAATTAAGCAAAATCTGTCAGGAGGCTAAGATACAGTGGCCACAGGCCTTACCGATAGCTTTGCTAAAATTAGAATAAAGCCAAGAAGTGGGATGTCAGTAAGTCCCTATGAAATCATGTATGGAAAACCTTATGAGTCTCCTGAACCGAACCCGAATATGCATGTTACCGGTAAACAGGATGTATATAATTATGTTTTAATAGTAATGAAAATACTTGCTCTTGGTATGAGTGAAGTATTTTCAAAGGGGGGAAATGTTAGTGTTGGGGAGAATCGAATGGATGTTCTATTAATGTTTCTCAAAATGTTAGTGTTGGGGAGAATCGAATGGATGTTCTATTAATGTTTCTCAGGTGATGGATCATACGGTATAATTAAATATCATTAAATGTACTTACATTATCAAGTAATCTATGTATACTGGAAACTTAGGGAGCACATTGAACAATCAAAAGAATCGTTGGAGGGGAACCCCGGGAGGGAATAGGTACAACCTGACCTTGGATAAGGGCCTGGAGATGATGAAATGAGTTGAAGCAGAACCGAGGAGCGGAGAGAGCATGCGTCGAATAGAAAGGTGAAAAGTTTAGCGAAGAGGAAGACTCCTTACTTCATCTGGACGACCACCTGGACGACCACCAGAGTGCGCCACGCATGTGCAAAGGGGAGGGGAGCTAATTAGAATGAAAAGCGAGGCTGATGTTGCAACCTGTAATGAATATGTATACCTGACGCAATATTGTATGTATAAATAATGGCTGGGAAGTAACGGGACTTGAAGCCAGATTTGGGCACCTGCCCCGGCTTCCAGCGCTGAATAAAGCACCTTCATATAATCACTTGGTGGTTATGTGGTTGCTACGCTAACACCTCGACTCACTGCACTGCATCCCCAGTGGTGCCAGTGCACTCCATGGACTCACTACACTGCATCCCCAGTGGTGCCAGTGCACTCCCTGGACTCACTGCACTGCATCCCCAGTGGTGCCAGTGCACTGTCTGGACTCACCGGGGTGCATCTCCAGTGGTGCCAGTGCACTCTCTCGACTCACTGCACTGCATCCCCAGTGGTGCCAGTGCACTCCATGGACTCACTGCACTGCATCCCCAGTGGTGCCAGTGCACTCCCTGGACTCACTGCACTACATCCCCAGTGGTGCCAGTGCACTGTCTGGACTCACCGGGGTGCATCTCCAGTGGTGTCAGTGCACTCTCTGGACTCACTGCACTGCATCCCCAGTGGTGCCAGTGCACTCCCTGGACTCACCGGGGTGCATCCCCAGTGGTGCCACTGCACTCTCTCGACTCACTGCACTGCATCCCCAGTGGTGCCAGTGCACTCTCTGGACTCACTGCACTGCAGCCCCAGTGGTGCCAGTGCACTCTCTGGACTCACTGCACTGCATCCCCACTAGTGCCAGTGCACTCTCTGGATTCACTGCACTGCATCCCCAGTGGTGCCAGTGCACTCTCTGGACTCACTGCACTGCATCCCCAGTGGTGCCAGTGCACTCTCTGGACTCACTGCACTGCATCCCCAGTGGTGCCAGTGCACTCCCTGGACTCACTGCACTGCATCCCCAGTGGTGCCAGTGCACTCTCTGGACTCACTGCACTGCATCCCCACTGGTGCCAGTGCACGCTCTGGACTCACTGCACTGCATCCCCGGTGGAGCCAGTGCACTCTCTGGACTCACCGGGGTGCATCCCTAGTGGTGCCTGTGCACTCTCTGGACTCAACTGCACTGCATCCCCAGTGGTGCCAGTGCACTCCCTGGACTCACTGCACTGCATCCCCAGTGGTGCCAGGGCACTCTCTGGACTCACTGCACTGCAACCCCAGTGGTGCCACTGCATTCTCTGGACTCACTGCAGCGCATCCCCAGTGGTGCCAATGCACTCCCGGGACTCACCGGGGTGCATCCCCAGGGGTGCCAGTGCACTCTCTGGAGTCACTGCACTGCATCCCCAGTGGTGCCAGTGCACTCCCTGGACTCACTGCACTGCATCCCCAGTGGTGCCAGGGAACTCCCTGGCCTCACTGCACTGCATCCCCAGTGGTGCCAGGGCACTCTCTGGACTCACTGCACTGCATCCCCAGTGGTGCCAGGGCACTCTCTGAACTCACTGCACTGCATCCCCTGTGGTGCCACTGCACTCCCTGGACTCCCTGCACTGCATCCCCAGTGGTGCCAGTGCACTCTCTGGACTCACTGCACTGCATCCCCAGTGGTGCCTGTGCACTCCCTGGACTCATTGCACTGCATCCCCAGTGGTGCCAGTGCACTCTCTGGACTCACTGCACTGCATCCCCAGTGGTGCCAGTGCACTCCCTGGACTCACTGCACTGCATCCCCAGTGGAGCCAGTGCACTTTCTGGACTCACTGCACTGCATCCCCAGTGGTGCCAGTGCAATCCCTGGACTAACCGGGGTGCATCCCCAGTGGTGCCAGTGCACTCTCTGGACTCACTGCACTGCATCCCCAGTGGTGCCAGTGCGCTCCCTGGACTCACCGGGGTGCATCCCCAGTGGTGCCAGCGCACTCTCTGGACTCACTGCACTGCATTCCCACTGGTGCCAGTGCACTCTCTGGACTCAGTGCACTGCAGTCCCAGTGGTGCCAGTACACTCTCTGGAACCACTGCACTGCATCCCCAGTGGTTCAAGTGCACTCCCTGGACTCACCGGGGTGCATGACAAGTGGAACCAGTGCACTCTCTGGACTCACTGCACTGCATCTCCAGTGGTGCCAGTGCACTCCCTCGACTCACTGCACTGCATCCCCAGTGGTGCCAGTGCACTCTCTGGACTCACTGCACTGCATCCCCAGTACTGCCAGTGCACTCTCTGGACTCACTGCACTGCATCCCTAGTGGTGCCAGTGCACTCCCTGGACTCACCGCACTGCATCCCCAGTGGTGCCAGTGCACTCTCTGGACTCACTGCACTGCATCCCCAGTGGTGCCAGTGCACTCCCTGGACTCACTGCACTGCATCCCCAGTGGTGCCAGTGCACTCCCTTGACTCACACAGGTGTATCCCCAGTGGTGCCAGTGCACTCTCTGGACTCACTGCACTGCATCCCCAGTGGTGCAAGTGCACTCCTTGGACTCACCGGGGTGCATCCCCACTGGTGCCAGTGCACTCTCTGGACTCACTCCACTGCATCCCCAGTGGTGCCAGTGCACTCTCTGGACTCAATGCACTGCAGCCCCAGTGGTGCCAGTGCACTCTCTGGAATCACTGCACTGCATCCCCAGTGGTGCCAGTGCACTCTCTGGACTCACTGCACTGCATCCCCAGTGCTGCCAGTGCACTCTCTGGACTCAATGCACTGCATCCCCAGTGGTGCCAGTGCACTCTCTGGACTCACTGCACTGAATCCCCAGTGGTCCCAGTGCACTCTCTGGACTCACTGCACTGCATCCCCAGTGGAGCCAGTGCACTTTCTGGACTCACTGCACTGCATCCCCAGTGGTGCCAGTGCACTCCCTGGACTAACCGGGGTGCATCCCTAGTGGTGCCAGTGCACTCTCTGGACTCAATGCACTGCATCCCCAGTGGTGCCAGTGCGCTCCCTGGACTCACCGGGGTGCATCCCCAGTGGTGCCAGCGCACTCTCTGGACTCACTGCACTGCATTCCCACTGGTGACAGTGCACTCTCTGGACTCAGTGCACTGCAGTCCCAGTGGTGCCAGTGCACTCTCTGGAACCACTGCACTGCATTCCCAGTGGTTCAAGTGCACTCCCTGGACTCACCGGGGTGCATCCCCAATGGTGCCAGTGCACTCTCTGGACTCACTGCACTGCATCTCCAGTGGTGCCAGTGCACTCCCTTGATTCACAGGGTTGTATCCCCAGTAGTGCCAGTGCACTCTCTGGAACCACTGCACTGCATTCCCAGTGGTTCAAGTGCACTCCCTGGACTCACCGGGGTGCATGACAAGTGGAACCAGTGCACTCTCTGGACTCACTGCACTGCATCCCCAGTGGTGCCAGTGCACTCTCTGGACTCACTGCACTGCATCCCCAGTGGTGCCAGTGCACTCCCTGGACTCACTGCACTGCATCCCCTGTAATGCCAGTGCACTCTCTGGACTCACTGCACTGCATCCCCAGTGGTGCCAGTGCACTCTCTGGACTCACTGCACTGCATCTCCAGTGGTGCCAGTGCACTCCCTCGACTCACTGCACTGCATCCCCAGTGGTGCCAGAGCACTCTCTGGACTCACTGCACTGCATCCCCAGTAGTGCCAGTGCACTCTCTGGACTCACTGCACTGCATCCCTAGTGGTGCCAGTGCACTCCCTGGACTCACCGCACTGCATCCCCAGTGGTGCCAGTGCACTCTCTGGACTCACTGCACTGCATCCCCAGTGGTGCCAGTGCACTCCCTGGACTCACTGCACTGCATCCCCAGTGGTGCCAGTGCACTCCCTTGACTCACACAGGTGTATTCCCAGTAGTACCAGTGCACTCTCTGGACTCACTGCACTGCATCCCCAGTGGTGCAAGTGCACTCCTTGGACTCACCGGGGTGCATCCCCACTGGTGCCAGTGCACTCTCTGGACTCACTCCACTGCATCCCCAGTGGTGCCAGTGCACTCTCTGGACTCAATGCACTGCAGCCCCAGTGGTGCCAGTGCACTCTCTGGAATCACTGCACTGCATCCCCAGTGGTGCCAGTGCACTCTCTGGACTCACTGCACTGCATCCCCAGTGGTGCCAGTGCACTCTCTGGACTCACTGCACTGAATCCCCAGTGGTCCCAGTGCACTCTCTGGACTCACTGCACTGCATCCCCAGTGGTGCCAGTGCACTCCCTGGACTCACTGCACTGCAGTCCCAGTGGTGTTAGTGCACTCTCTGGACTCACTGCACTGCATCCCCAGTGGTGCCAGTGCACTCTCTGGACTCACTGCACGGCATCCCCAGTGGTGCCAGTGCACTCCATGGACTCACCAGGGTGCATCCCCAGTGGTGCCAGTGCACTCTCTGGACTCACTGCACTGCATCCCCAGTGGTGCCAGTGCACTCCGTGGACTCACTGCACTGCATCCCCAGTGGTACCAGTGCACTCTCTGGACTCACGGCACTACATCCCCAGTGGTGCCAGTGCACTCTCTGGACTCACCGCACTGCATCCCCAGTGGTGCCAGTGAACTCTCTGGAGTCACTGCACTGCATCCCCAGTGGTGCCAGTGCACTCCCTGGACTCACTGCACTGGATCCCCAGTGGTGCCAGTGCACTCCCTTGACTCACACGGGTATATCCCCAGTAGTGCCAGTGCACTCTCTGGACTCACTGCACTGCATCCCCAGTGGTGCAAGTGCACTCCTTGGACTCACCGGGGTGCATCCCCAGTGGTTCCAGTGCACTCCCTGGACTCACTGCACTGCATCCCCAGTGGTGCCAGTGCACTCCCTGGACTCACTGCACTGCATCCCCAGTGGTGCCAGTGCACTCCATGGACTCAATGAACTGCATCCCCACTGGTGCCAATGCACTCTCTGAACTCACTGCACTGCATCCCCAGTGGTGCCAGTGCACTCCCTCGACTCACTGCACTGCATCACCAGTGATGCCAGTGCACTCTCTGGACTCACTGCACTGCATCCCCAATGGTGCCAGTGCACTCTCTGGACTCACTGCACTGCATCCCCAGTGGTGCCACTGCACTCCCTGGACTCACCGGGGTGCATCCCCAGTGGTGCCGGTGCACTCCCTGGACTCACTGCACTGCATCCCCAGTGGTGCCAGGGCACTCCCTGGCCTCACTGCACTGCATCCCCAGTGGTGCCAGGGCACTCTCTGGACTCACTGCAGTGCATCCCCAGTGGTGCCAGTGCACTCTCTGAACTCACTGCACTGCATCCCCTGTGGTGCCACTGCACTCCCTGGACTCCCTGCACTGCATCCCCAGTGGTGCCAGTGCACTCTCTGGACTCACTGCACTGAATCCCCAGTGGTGCCAGTGCACTCTCTGGACTTACTGCACTGCATCCCCAGTGGTGCCAGTGCACTCCCTGGACTCACTGCACTGCATCCCCAGTGGAGCCAGTGCACTTTCTGGACTCACTGCACTGCATCCCCAGTGGTGCCAGTGCACTCCCTGGACTAACCGGGGTGCATCCCCAGTGGTGCCAGTGCACTCTCTGGACTCACTGCACTGCATCCCCAGTGGTGCCAGTGCGCTCCTTGGACTCACCGGGGTGCATCCCCAGTGGTGCCAGTGCACTCTCTGGACTCACTGCACTGCATTCCCACTGGTGCCAGTGCAATCTCTGGACTCAGTGCACTGCAGTCCTAGTGGTGCCAGTGCACTCTCTGGACTCACTGCACTGCATCACCAGTGGTGACAGTACACTCTCTCGACTCACTGCACTGCATCCCCAGTGGTGCCAGTGCACTCCCTGGACTCACTGCACTGCATCCCCAGTGGAGCCAGTGCACTTTCTGGACTCACTGCACTGCATCCCCAGTGGTGCCTGTGCACTCCCTGGACTAACCGGGGTGCATCCCCAGTGGTGCCAGTGCACTCTCTGGAACCACTGCACTGCATTCCCAGTGGTTCAAGTGCACTCCCTGGACTCACCGGGGTGCATCCCCAGTGGTGCCAGTGCACTCTCTGGACTCACTGCACTACATCCCCAGTGGTGCCAGTGCACTCCCTGGACTCACTGCACTGCATCCCCATTGGTGCCAGAGCACTCTCTGGACTCACTGCACTGCATCACCAGTGGTGACAGTGCACTCTCTCGACTCACTGCACTGCATCCCCAGTGGTGCCAGTGCACTCTCTGTACACACTGCACTGCATCCCCAGTGGTGCCAGTGCACTCTCTGGAGTCACTGCACTGCATCCCCAGTGGTGCCAGTGCACTCCGTGGACTCACCAGGGTGCATGACAAGTGGAGCCAGTGCACTCTCTGGACTCACTGCACTGCATCCCCAGAGGTGCCAGTGCACTCTCTGGACTCACTGTACTGCATCCCCAGTGGTGCCAGTGCACTCCCTGGACTCACTGCACTGCATCCCCAGTGGTGCCAGTGCACTCCCTGGATTCACTGCACTGCATCCCCTGTAATGCCAGTGCACTCTCTGGACTCACTGCACTGCATCCCCAGTGGTGCCAGTGCACTCTCTGGACTCACTGCACTGCATCTCCAGTGGTGCCAGTGCACTCCCTCGACTCACTGCACTGCATCCCCAGTGGTGCCAGTGCACTCTCTGGACTCACTGCACTGCATCCCCAGTGGTGCCAGTGCACTCCCTGGACTCACTGCACTGCATCACCAGTGGTGCCAGTGCACTCTCTGGACTCACGGCACTACATCCCCAGTGATGCCAGTGCACTCCGTGGACTCACCGGGGTGCTTCCCCAGTGGTGCCAGTGCACTCTCTGGACTCACTGCACTACATCCCCAGTGGTGCCAGTGCACTCCCTGAACTCACCGGGGTGCATACCCAGTGGTGCCAGTGCACTCTCTGGACTCACTGCACTGCATCCCCAGTGGTGCCAGTGCACTCCCTGAACTCACCGGGGTGCATCCCCAGTGGTGCCAGTGCACTCTCTGGGCTCACTGCAATGCATCCCCAGGGGTGTCAGTGCACTCCTGGACTCACTGCACTGCATCCCCACTGGTGCCAGTGCACTCTCTGGACTCACTACACTGCATCCCCAGTGGTGCCAGTGCACTCTCTGGACTCACTGCACTGCATCCTCAGTGGTGCCAGTGCACTCTCTGGACTCACTGCACTGCATCCCCAGGGGTGGCAGTTCACTCTCTGGAGTCACTGCAGTGCATCTACAGTGGTGCCAGTGCACTCTCTGGAGTCACCGGGGTGCATCCCCAGTGGTTCCAGTGCACTCTCTGGAGTCACCGGAGTGCATCCCCAGTGGTGCTAGTACACTCTCTGGAGTCCTTGGAGTGCATCCCCAGTGGTGCCAGTGCACTCTCTGGAGTCACCGGGGTGCATCCCCAGTGGTGCTAGTGCACTCTCTGGAGTCACAGGGGTGCATCGCAAGTAGTGACAGTGTAATCTCTGGAATCACTGCAGTGCACCTCCAGTGGTGCCAGTGCACTCTCTGGAGTCACTGCAGTGCATCCCCAGTGGTGCCAGTAACTCTCTGGAGTCACCAGGGTGCATCCCCAGTGGTGCCAGTGCACTCTCTGGAGTCACCGAGTTGCATCCCCAGTGGTGCCAGTGCAATCTCTGGAGTCACTGCAGTGCATCTCCAAGGGTGCGAGTGCACTCTCTGGAGACACTGCAGTGCATCCCCAGTGGTGTTAGTGCACTCTCTGGAGTCACCGGGGTGCATCCCCAGTGCTGCCAGTGCACTCTCTGGAGTCACTGCAGTGCATCTCCAGTGGTGCCAGTGCGTTCTCTGGAGTCACTGCAGTGCATCTTCAGTGGTGCCAGTGCACTCTATGGAATCACCGGGGTGCATCCCAAGCGGTGCCAGTGCACTCTCTGGAGTCACCGGGGTGCATCCCCAGTGGTGCCAGTGCACTCTCTGGAGTCACTGCAGTGCATCCCCAGTGGTGCCAGTGCACTCTCTGGAGTCACCGGGGTGTATCCCCAGTGCTGGCAGTGCACTCTCTGGAATCTCCGGAGTGCATACCCAGTGGTGCCAGTGCACTCACTGGACTCACCAGGGTTCATCACCATTGGTGCCAGTGCACTCTATGCAGTCACCAGGGTGCATCCCCAGTGGTGCCAGTGAACTCTCTGGAGTCACCGGGCTGCATCCCCAGTGGTACCAGTGCACTCTCTGGAGTCACCGAGTTGCATCCCCAGTGGAGCCAGTACACTCTCTGGCGTCACCGGGGTCCATCCCCAGTGGTGCCAGTGCACTCTCTGGAGTCACCGGGGTGCATCTCCACTGGTGCCAGTACACTCTCTGGATTCTCCGGGGTGCATCCCCAGTGGTACCAGTGCACTCTCTGGAGTCACCGGGGTGCATCCCCAGTAGATCCAGTGCACTCTCTGGAGTCACTGCAGTGCACAGCCAGTGGTGCCAGTGCACTCTCTGGAGTCACTGCAGTGCATCCCCAGTGGTGCCAGTGCACCCTCTGGAGTCACCGGGGTGCATCCCCAGTGGTGCCAGTGCACTCTCTGGAGTCACCGGGGTGCATCCCCAGTGGTACCAGTGCACTCTCTGGAGTCTCCAGAGTGCATACCCAGTGGTGCCAGTGCACTCTCTGGAGTCACCGGGGTGCATCCCCAGTGGTGCCAGTGCACTCTCTGGAGTCACCGGGGTGCATACCCAGTGGTGCCAGTGCACTCTCTGGAGTCACAGGGGTGCATCCCCAGTGGTGCCAGGGCACTCTCTGGAGTCACCGCAATGCATCCCCAGAGGTGCTAGTGCACTCTCTGGAGTCATTTGAGTGCATCCCCAGTGCTGCCAGTGCACTCTCTGGAATCTCCGGAGTGCACCCCAGAGGTGCCAGTGCACTCTCTGGAGTAACTGGGGTGCATCCCCAGTGGTGCCAGTGCACTCTCTGGAGTCACCGGGGTGCATCCCCAGTGGTGCTAGTGCACTCTCTGGAGTCACCGGGGTGCATCCCCAGTAGTGCCAGTGAACTCTCTGGAGTCACTGGGGTGCATCACCAGTGCTGCCAGTGCACTCTCTGGAGTCTCCGGAGCGCATCACCAGTGGTGCCAGTGCACTCTCTGGAGTCACTGCAGTGCATCCCCAGTGGTGCCAGTGCACTCTCTGGAGTCACTGCAGTGCATCTCCAGTGGTGCCAGTGCACTCTCTGGAGTCACTACAGTGCATACCCAGTGGTGCCAGTACACTCTCTGGAGTCACTGCACTGCATCTCCAGTAGTGCCAGTGTACTCTCTGGAGTCACTGCAGTGCATCACCAGTGCTGCCAGTGCACTCTATGGAATCAACGGGGTACATCCCCAGCGGTGCCAGTGCACTCTCTGGAGTCACCGGGGTGCATCCCCAGTGGTGCCAGTGCACTCTCTGGAGTGACTGCACTGCATCTCCAGTGGTGCCAGTGCACTCTCTGGAGTCACCGGAGTGCATCCCCAGTGGTGCTAGTACACTCTCTGGAGTCTTTGGAGTGCATCCCCAGTGGTGCCAGTGCACTCTCTGTACACACTGCACTGCATCCCCAGTGGTGCCAGTGCACTCTCTGGAGTCACTGCACTGCAACCCCAGTGGTGCCAGTGCACTCCGTGGACTCACCAGGGTGCATGACAAGTGGAGCCAGTGCACTCTCTGGACTCACTGCACTGCATCCCCAGAGGTGCCAGTGCACTCTCTGGACTCACTGTACTGCATCCCCAGTGGTGCCAGTGCACTCCCTGGACTCACTGCACTGCATCCCCAGTGGTGCCAGTGCACTCCCTGGATTCACTGCACTGCATCCCCTGTAATGCCAGTGCACTCTCTGGACTCACTGCACTGCATCCCCAGTGGTGCCAGTGCACTCTCTGGACTCACTGCACTGCATCTCCAGTGGTGCCAGTGCACTCCCTCGACTCACTGCACTGCATCCCCAGTGGTGCCAGTGCACTCTCTGGACTCACTGCAGTGCATCCCCAGTGGTGCCAGTGCACTCCCTGGACTCACTGCACTGCATCACCAGTGGTGCCAGTGCACTCTCTGGACTCACGGCACTACATCCCCAGTGATGCCAGTGCACTCCGTGGACTCACCGGGGTGCTTCCCCAGTGGTGCCAGTGCACTCTCTGGACTCACTGCACTACATCCCCAGTGGTGCCAGTGCACTCCCTGAACTCACCGGGGTGCATACCCAGTGGTGCCAGTGCACTCTCTGGACTCACTGCACTGCATCCCCAGTGGTGCCAGTGCACTCCCTGAACTCACCGGGGTGCATCCCCAGTGGTGCCAGTGCACTCTCTGGGCTCACTGCAATGCATCCCCAGGGGTGTCAGTGCACTCCTGGACTCACTGCACTACATCCCCACTGGTGCCAGTGCACTCTCTGGACTCACTACACTGCATCCCCAGTGGTGCCAGTGCACTCTCTGGACTCACTGCACTGCATCCTCAGTGGTACCAGTGCACTCTCTGGACTCACTGCACTGCATCCCCAGGGGTGGCAGTTCACTCTCTGGAGTCACTGCAGTGCATCTACAGTGGTGCCAGTGCACTCTCTGGAGTCACCGGGGTGCATCCCCAGTGGTTCCAGTGCACTCTCTGGAGTCACCGGAGTGCATCCCCAGTGGTGCTAGTACACTCTCTGGAGTCCTTGGAGTGCATCCCCAGTGGTGCCAGTGCACTCTCTGGAGTCACCGGGGTGCATCCCCAGTGGTGCTAGTGCACTCTCTGGAGTCACAGGGGTGCATCGCAAGTAGTGACAGTGTAATCTCTGGAATCACTGCAGTGCACCTCCAGTGGTGCCAGTGCACTCTCTGGAGTCACTGCAGTGCATCCCCAGTGGTGCCAGTAACTCTCTGGAGTCACCAGGGTGCATCCCCAGTGGTGCCAGTGCACTCTCTGGAGTCACCGAGTTGCATCCCCAGTGGTGCCAGTGCAATCTCTGGAGTCACTGCAGTGCATCTCCAAGGGTGCGAGTGCACTCTCTGGAGACACTGCAGTGCATCCCCAGTGGTGTTAGTGCACTCTCTGGAGTCACCGGGGTGCATCCCCAGTGCTGCCAGTGCACTCTCTGGAGTCACTGCAGTGCATCTCCAGTGGTGCCAGTGCGTTCTCTGGAGTCACTGCAGTGCATCTTCAGTGGTGCCAGTGCACTCTATGGAATCACCGGGGTGCATCCCCAGCGGTGCCAGTGCACTCTCTGGAGTCACCGGGGTGCATCCCCAGTGGTGCCAGTGCACTCTCTGGAGTCACTGCAGTGCATCCCCAGTGGTGCCAGTGCACTCTCTGGAGTCACCGGGGTGTATCCCCAGTGCTGGCAGTGCACTCTCTGGAATCTCCGGAGTGCATACCCAGTGGTGCCAGTGCACTCACTGGACTCACCAGGGTTCATCACCATTGGTGCCAGTGCACTCTATGCAGTCACCAGGGTGCATCCCCAGTGGTGCCAGTGAACTCTCTGGAGTCACCGGGCTGCATCCCCAGTGGTACCAGTGCACTCTCTGGAGTCACCGAGTTGCATCCCCAGTGGAGCCAGTACACTCTCTGGCGTCACCGGGGTCCATCCCCAGTGGTGCCAGTGCACTCTCTGGAGTCACCGGGGTGCATCTCCACTGGTGCCAGTACACTCTCTGGATTCTCCGGGGTGCATCCCCAGTGGTACCAGTGCACTCTCTGGAGTCACCGGGGTGCATCCCCAGTAGATCCAGTGCACTCTCTGGAGTCACTGCAGTGCACAGCCAGTGGTGCCAGTGCACTCTCTGGAGTCACTGCAGTGCATCCCCAGTGGTGCCAGTGCACCCTCTGGAGTCACCGGGGTGCATCCCCAGTGGTGCCAGTGCACTCTCTGGAGTCACCGGGGTGCATCCCCAGTGGTACCAGTGCACTCTCTGGAGTCTCCAGAGTGCATACCCAGTGGTGCCAGTGCACTCTCTGGAGTCACCGGGGTGCATCCCCAGTGGTGCCAGTGCACTCTCTGGAGTCACCGGGGTGCATACCCAGTGGTGCCAGTGCACTCTCTGGAGTCACAGGGGTGCATCCCCAGTGGTGCCAGGGCACTCTCTGGAGTCACCGCAATGCATCCCCAGAGGTGCTAGTGCACTCTCTGGAGTCATTTGAGTGCATCCCCAGTGCTGCCAGTGCACTCTCTGGAATCTCCGGAGTGCACCCCAGAGGTGCCAGTGCACTCTCTGGAGTAACTGGGGTGCATCCCCAGTGGTGCCAGTGCACTCTCTGGAGTCACCGGGGTGCATCCCCAGTGGTGCTAGTGCACTCTCTGGAGTCACCGGGGTGCATCCCCAGTAGTGCCAGTGAACTCTCTGGAGTCACTGGGGTGCATCACCAGTGCTGCCAGTGCACTCTCTGGAGTCTCCGGAGCGCATCACCAGTGGTGCCAGTGCACTCTCTGGAGTCACTGCAGTGCATCCCCAGTGGTGCCAGTGCACTCTCTGGAGTCACTGCAGTGCATCTCCAGTGGTGCCAGTGCACTCTCTGGAGTCACTACAGTGCATACCCAGTGGTGCCAGTACACTCTCTGGAGTCACTGCACTGCATCTCCAGTAGTGCCAGTGTACTCTCTGGAGTCACTGCAGTGCATCACCAGTGCTGCCAGTGCACTCTATGGAATCAACGGGGTACATCCCCAGCGGTGCCAGTGCACTCTCTGGAGTCACCGGGGTGCATCCCCAGTGGTGCCAGTGCACTCTCTGGAGTGACTGCACTGCATCTCCAGTGGTGCCAGTGCACTCTCTGGAGTCACCGGAGTGCATCCCCAGTGGTGCTAGTACACTCTCTGGAGTCTTTGGAGTGCATCCCCAGTGGTGCCAGTGCACTCTCTGTACACACTGCACTGCATCCCCAGTGGTGCCAGTGCACTCTCTGGAGTCACTGCACTGCAACCCCAGTGGTGCCAGTGCACTCCGTGGACTCACCAGGGTGCATGACAAGTGGAGCCAGTGCACTCTCTGGACTCACTGCACTGCATCCCCAGAGGTGCCAGTGCACTCTCTGGACTCACTGTACTGCATCCCCAGTGGTGCCAGTGCACTCCCTGGACTCACTGCACTGCATCCCCAGTGGTGCCAGTGCACTCCCTGGATTCACTGCACTGCATCCCCTGTAATGCCAGTGCACTCTCTGGACTCACTGCACTGCATCCCCAGTGGTGCCAGTGCACTCTCTGGACTCACTGCACTGCATCTCCAGTGGTGCCAGTGCACTCCCTCGACTCACTGCACTGCATCCCCAGTGGTGCCAGTGCACTCTCTGGACTCACTGCAGTGCATCCCCAGTGGTGCCAGTGCACTCCCTGGACTCACTGCACTGCATCACCAGTGGTGCCAGTGCACTCTCTGGACTCACGGCACTACATCCCCAGTGATGCCAGTGCACTCCGTGGACTCACCGGGGTGCTTCCCCAGTGGTGCCAGTGCACTCTCTGGACTCACTGCACTACATCCCCAGTGGTGCCAGTGCACTCCCTGAACTCACCGGGGTGCATACCCAGTGGTGCCAGTGCACTCTCTGGACTCACTGCACTGCATCCCCAGTGGTGCCAGTGCACTCCCTGAACTCACCGGGGTGCATCCCCAGTGGTGCCAGTGCACTCTCTGGGCTCACTGCAATGCATCCCCAGGGGTGTCAGTGCACTCCTGGACTCACTGCACTACATCCCCACTGGTGCCAGTGCACTCTCTGGACTCACTACACTGCATCCCCAGTGGTGCCAGTGCACTCTCTGGACTCACTGCACTGCATCCTCAGTGGTACCAGTGCACTCTCTGGACTCACTGCACTGCATCCCCAGGGGTGGCAGTTCACTCTCTGGAGTCACTGCAGTGCATCTACAGTGGTGCCAGTGCACTCTCTGGAGTCACCGGGGTGCATCCCCAGTGGTTCCAGTGCACTCTCTGGAGTCACCGGAGTGCATCCCCAGTGGTGCTAGTACACTCTCTGGAGTCCTTGGAGTGCATCCCCAGTGGTGCCAGTGCACTCTCTGGAGTCACCGGGGTGCATCCCCAGTGGTGCTAGTGCACTCTCTGGAGTCACAGGGGTGCATCGCAAGTAGTGACAGTGTAATCTCTGGAATCACTGCAGTGCACCTCCAGTGGTGCCAGTGCACTCTCTGGAGTCACTGCAGTGCATCCCCAGTGGTGCCAGTAACTCTCTGGAGTCACCAGGGTGCATCCCCAGTGGTGCCAGTGCACTCTCTGGAGTCACCGAGTTGCATCCCCAGTGGTGCCAGTGCAATCTCTGGAGTCACTGCAGTGCATCTCCAAGGGTGCGAGTGCACTCTCTGGAGACACTGCAGTGCATCCCCAGTGGTGTTAGTGCACTCTCTGGAGTCACCGGGGTGCATCCCCAGTGCTGCCAGTGCACTCTCTGGAGTCACTGCAGTGCATCTCCAGTGGTGCCAGTGCGTTCTCTGGAGTCACTGCAGTGCATCTTCAGTGGTGCCAGTGCACTCTATGGAATCACCGGGGTGCATCCCCAGCGGTGCCAGTGCACTCTCTGGAGTCACCGGGGTGCATCCCCAGTGGTGCCAGTGCACTCTCTGGAGTCACTGCAGTGCATCCCCAGTGGTGCCAGTGCACTCTCTGGAGTCACCGGGGTGTATCCCCAGTGCTGGCAGTGCACTCTCTGGAATCTCCGGAGTGCATACCCAGTGGTGCCAGTGCACTCACTGGACTCACCAGGGTTCATCACCATTGGTGCCAGTGCACTCTATGCAGTCACCAGGGTGCATCCCCAGTGGTGCCAGTGAACTCTCTGGAGTCACCGGGCTGCATCCCCAGTGGTACCAGTGCACTCTCTGGAGTCACCGAGTTGCATCCCCAGTGGAGCCAGTACACTCTCTGGCGTCACCGGGGTCCATCCCCAGTGGTGCCAGTGCACTCTCTGGAGTCACCGGGGTGCATCTCCACTGGTGCCAGTACACTCTCTGGATTCTCCGGGGTGCATCCCCAGTGGTACCAGTGCACTCTCTGGAGTCACCGGGGTGCATCCCCAGTAGATCCAGTGCACTCTCTGGAGTCACTGCAGTGCACAGCCAGTGGTGCCAGTGCACTCTCTGGAGTCACTGCAGTGCATCCCCAGTGGTGCCAGTGCACCCTCTGGAGTCACCGGGGTGCATCCCCAGTGGTGCCAGTGCACTCTCTGGAGTCACCGGGGTGCATCCCCAGTGGTACCAGTGCACTCTCTGGAGTCTCCAGAGTGCATACCCAGTGGTGCCAGTGCACTCTCTGGAGTCACCGGGGTGCATCCCCAGTGGTGCCAGTGCACTCTCTGGAGTCACCGGGGTGCATACCCAGTGGTGCCAGTGCACTCTCTGGAGTCACAGGGGTGCATCCCCAGTGGTGCCAGGGCACTCTCTGGAGTCACCGCAATGCATCCCCAGAGGTGCTAGTGCACTCTCTGGAGTCATTTGAGTGCATCCCCAGTGCTGCCAGTGCACTCTCTGGAATCTCCGGAGTGCACCCCAGAGGTGCCAGTGCACTCTCTGGAGTAACTGGGGTGCATCCCCAGTGGTGCCAGTGCACTCTCTGGAGTCACCGGGGTGCATCCCCAGTGGTGCTAGTGCACTCTCTGGAGTCACCGGGGTGCATCCCCAGTAGTGCCAGTGAACTCTCTGGAGTCACTGGGGTGCATCACCAGTGCTGCCAGTGCACTCTCTGGAGTCTCCGGAGCGCATCACCAGTGGTGCCAGTGCACTCTCTGGAGTCACTGCAGTGCATCCCCAGTGGTGCCAGTGCACTCTCTGGAGTCACTGCAGTGCATCTCCAGTGGTGCCAGTGCACTCTCTGGAGTCACTACAGTGCATACCCAGTGGTGCCAGTACACTCTCTGGAGTCACTGCACTGCATCTCCAGTAGTGCCAGTGTACTCTCTGGAGTCACTGCAGTGCATCACCAGTGCTGCCAGTGCACTCTATGGAATCAACGGGGTACATCCCCAGCGGTGCCAGTGCACTCTCTGGAGTCACCGGGGTGCATCCCCAGTGGTGCCAGTGCACTCTCTGGAGTGACTGCACTGCATCTCCAGTGGTGCCAGTGCACTCTCTGGAGTCACCGGAGTGCATCCCCAGTGGTGCTAGTACACTCTCTGGAGTCTTTGGAGTGCATCCCCAGTGGTGCCAGTGCACTCTCTGGAGTCACCGGGGTGCATCCCCAGTGGTGCTAGTGCACTCTCTGGAGTCACAGGGGTGCATCGCAAGTAGTGACAGTGTAATCTCTGGAGTCACTGCAGTGCACCTCCAGTGGTGCCAGTGCACTCTCTGGAGTCACTGCAGTGCATCCCCAGTGGTGCCAGTACACTCTCTGGAGTCACCAGGGTGCATCCCCAGTGGTGCCAGTGCACTCTCTGGAGTCACCGAGTTGCATCCCCAGTGGTGCCAGTGCAATCTCTGGAGTCACTGCAGTGCATCTCCAAGGGTGCGAGTGCACTCTCTGGAGACACTGCAGTGCATCCCCAGTGGTGTTAGTGCACTCTCTGGAGTCACCGGGGTGCATCCCCAGTGCTGCCAGTGCACTCTCTGGAGTCACTGCAGTGCATCTCCAGTAGATCCAGTGCACTCTCTGGAGTCACTGCAGTGCACAGCCAGTGGTGCCAGTGCACTCTCTGGAGTCACTGCAGTGCATCCCCAGTGGTGCCAGTGCACCCTCTGGAGTCACCGGGGTGCATCCCCAGTGGTGCCAGTGCACTCTCTGGAGTCACCGGGGTGCATCCCCAGTGGTACCAGTGCACTCTCTGGAGTCTCCAGAGTGCATACCCAGTGGTGCCAGTGCACTCTCTGGAGTCACCGGGGTGCATCCCCAGTGGTGCCAGTGCACTCTCTGGAGTCACCGGGGTGCATACCCAGTGGTGCCAGTGCACTCTCTGGAGTCACAGGGGTGCATCCCCAGTGGTGCCAGGGCACTCTCTGGAGTCACCGCAATGCATCCCCAGAGGTGCTAGTGCACTCTCTGGAGTCATTTGAGTGCATCCCCAGTGCTGCCAGTGCACTCTCTGGAATCTCCGGAGTGCACCCCAGAGGTGCCAGTGCACTCTCTGGAGTAACTGGGGTGCATCCCCAGTGGTGCCAGTGCACTCTCTGGAGTCACCGGGGTGCATCCCCAGTGGTGCTAGTGCACTCTCTGGAGTCACCGGGGTGCATCCCCAGTAGTGCCAGTGAACTCTCTGGAGTCACTGGGGTGCATCACCAGTGCTGCCAGTGCACTCTCTGGAGTCTCCGGAGCGCATCACCAGTGGTGCCAGTGCACTCTCTGGAGTCACTGCAGTGCATCCCCAGTGGTGCCAGTGCACTCTCTGGAGTCACTGCAGTGCATCTCCAGTGGTGCCAGTGCACTCTCTGGAGTCACTACAGTGCATACCCAGTGGTGCCAGTACACTCTCTGGAGTCACTGCACTGCATCTCCAGTAGTGCCAGTGTACTCTCTGGAGTCACTGCAGTGCATCACCAGTGCTGCCAGTGCACTCTATGGAATCAACGGGGTACATCCCCAGCGGTGCCAGTGCACTCTCTGGAGTCACCGGGGTGCATCCCCAGTGGTGCCAGTGCACTCTCTGGAGTGACTGCACTGCATCTCCAGTGGTGCCAGTGCACTCTCTGGAGTCACCGGAGTGCATCCCCAGTGGTGCTAGTACACTCTCTGGAGTCTTTGGAGTGCATCCCCAGTGGTGCCAGTGCACTCTCTGGAGTCACCGGGGTGCATCCCCAGTGGTGCTAGTGCACTCTCTGGAGTCACAGGGGTGCATCGCAAGTAGTGACAGTGTAATCTCTGGAGTCACTGCAGTGCACCTCCAGTGGTGCCAGTGCACTCTCTGGAGTCACTGCAGTGCATCCCCAGTGGTGCCAGTACACTCTCTGGAGTCACCAGGGTGCATCCCCAGTGGTGCCAGTGCACTCTCTGGAGTCACCGAGTTGCATCCCCAGTGGTGCCAGTGCAATCTCTGGAGTCACTGCAGTGCATCTCCAAGGGTGCGAGTGCACTCTCTGGAGACACTGCAGTGCATCCCCAGTGGTGTTAGTGCACTCTCTGGAGTCACCGGGGTGCATCCCCAGTGCTGCCAGTGCACTCTCTGGAGTCACTGCAGTGCATCTCCAGTGGTGCCAGTGCACTCTCTGGAGTCACTGCAGTGCATCTTCAGTGGTGCCAGTGCACTCTATGGAATCACCGGGGTGCATCCCCAGCGGTGCCAGTGCACTCTCTGGAGTCACCAAGGTGCATCCCCAGTGGTGCCAGTGCACTCTCTGGAGTGACTGCACTGCATCCCCAGTGGTGCCAGTGCACTCTCTGGAGTCACTGCAGTGCATCCCCAGTGGTGCCAGTGCACTCTCTGGAGTCACCGGGGTGCATCCCCAGTGCTGGCAGTGCACTCTCTGGAGTCTCCGGAGTGCATACCCAGTGGTGCCAGTGCACTCACTGGACTCACCAGGGTTCATCACCATTGGTGCCAGTGCACTCTATGCAGTCACCAGGGTGCATCCCCAGTGGTGCCAGTGAACTCTCTGGAGTCACCGGGCTGCATCCCCAGTGGTACCAGTGCACTCTCTGGAGTCACCGAGTTGCATCCCCAGAGGAGCCAGTACACTCTCTGGCGTCACCGGGGTCCATCCCCAGTGGTGCCAGTGCACTCTCTGGAGTCACCGGGGTGCATCTCCACTGGTGCCAGTACACTCTCTGGATTCTCCGGGGTGCATCCCCAGTGGTGCCAGTGCACTCTCTGGAGTCACCGGGGTGCGTCCCCAGTAGATCCAGTGCACTCTCTGGAGTCACTGCAGTGCACAGCCAGTGGTGCCAGTGCACTCTCTGGAGTCACTGCAGTGCATCCCCAGTGGTGCCAGTGCACCCTCTGGACTCACCGGGGTGCATCCCCAGTGGTGCCAGTGCACTCTCTGGAGTCACCGGGGTGCATACCCAGTGGTGCCAGTGCACTCTCTGGAGTCACAGGGGTGCATCCCCAGTGGTGCCAGGGCACTCTCTGGAGTCACCGGAATGCATCCCCAGAGGTGCTAGTGCACTCTCTGGAGTCATTTGAGTGCATCCCCAGTGCTGCCAGTGCACTCTCTGGAGTCTCCGGAGTGCACCCCAGAGGTGCCAGTGCACTCTCTGGAGTAACTGGGGTGCATCCCCAGTGGTGCCAGTGCACTCTCTGGAGTCACTACAGTGCATACCCAGTGGTGCCAGTACACTCTCTGGAGTTACTGCACTGCATCTCCAGTGCTGCCAGTGTACTCTCTGGAGTCACTGCAGTGCATCTCCAGTGGTGCCAGTGCACTCTCTGGAGTCACTGCAGTGCATCCCCAGTGGTGCCAGTGCACTCTCTGGAGTCTCCGGAGTGCATCCCCAGCGGTGCCAGTGCACTCTCTGGAGTCACCGGGGTGCATCCCCAGTGGTGCCAGTGCACTCTCTGGAGTCACCGGGGTGCATCCCCAGTGGTGCTAGTGCACTCTCTGGAGTCACCGGGGTGCATCGCAAGTAGTGACAGTGCAATCTCTGGAGTCACTGCAGTGCATCTCCAGTGGTGCTAGTGCACTCTCTGGAGTCACTGCACTGCATCCCCAGTGGTGCCAGTGCACTCTCTGGAGTCACCGGGGTGCAAAACCAGTGCTGCCAGTGCACTCTCTGGAGTCACTGCAGTGCATACCCACGGGTGGCAGTGCACTCTCTGGAGTCACTGCAGTACATCTACAGTGGTGCCAGTGCACTCTCTGGAGTCACCGGGGTGCATCCCCAGTGGTTCCAGTGCACTCTCTGGAGTCACCGGAGTGGATCCCCAGTGGTGCTAGTACACTCTCTGGAGTCATTGGAGTGCATCCCCAGTGGTGCCAGTGCACTCTCTGGAGTCACCGGGGTGCATCCCCAGTGGTGCTAGTGCACTCTCTGGAGTCACAGGGGTGCATCGCAAGTAGTGACAGTGTAATCTCTGGAGTCACTGCAGTGCATCCCCAGTGGTGCCAGTGAACTCTCTGGAGTAACTGGGGTGCATCCCCAGTGGTGCCAGTGCACTCTCTGGAGTCACCGGGGTGCATGCCCAGTGGTGCTAGTGCACTCTCTGGAGTCACCGGGGTGCATCCCCAGTGGTGCCACTGAACTCTCTGGAGTCACCGGGGTGCATCCCCAGTGGTGCCAATGCACTCTCTGGAGTCACTGCAGTGCATCCCCAGTGGTGCCAGGGCACTCTCTCCAGTCACCGGGGTCGAAACCCAGTGGTGCAAGTGCACTCTCTGGAGTCACTGCAGTGCATCGCCAGTGGTGCCAGTGCACTCTCTGGAGTCACTGCAGTGCATCTCCAGTGGTGCCAGTGCACTCCCTGGAGTCACTGCAGTGCATCCCCAGTGGTGCCAGTGCACTCTCTGGAGTCACCGGGGTGCATCCCCAGTGGTGCTAGTGCACTCTCTGGAGTCACCGGGGTGCATCCCCACTGGTGCCAGTGAACTCTCTGGAGTCACCGGGGTGCATCCCCAGTGCTGCCAGTGCACTCTCTGGAGTCACTGCAGTGCATCCCCAGTGGTGCCAGTGCACTCTCTGGAGTCACTGCAGTGCATCCCCAGTGGTGCCAGTACACTCTCTGGAGTTACTGCAGTGCATCTCCAAGGGTGCCAGTGCACTCTCTGGAGACACTGCACTGCATCCCCTGTGGTGTTAGTGCACTCTCTGGAGTCACCGGGGTGCATCCCCAGTGGTGCCAGTGCACTCTCTGGAGTCACTGCACTCCACATCCAGTGGTGATAGTGCACTCTCTGGAATCACCGGGGTACATCCCCAGCGGTGCCAGTGCACTCTCTGGAGTCACCGGGGTGCATCCCCAGTGGTGCCAGTGAACTCTCTGGAGTCACCGGGGTGCATCCCCAGCGGTGCCAGTGCACTCTCTGGAGTCACCGGGGTGCATCCCCAGTGGTGCCAGTGAACTCTCGGGAGTCACTGCAGTGCATCACCAGTGGTGCCAGTGTACTCTCTGGATTCTCCGGAGTGCATACCCAGTGGTGCCAGTGCAATCACTGGAGTCACCGGGGTTCATCGCTAGTGGTGCCAGTGCGCTCTCTGGAGTCACCGGGGTGCATCCCCAGTGGTGCCAATTCACTCTCTGGAGTCACTGCAGTGCATCCCCAGTGGTACCAGTGCACTCTCTGGAGTCACCGGGGTGCATCCCCAGTGGTGCCACTGTACTCTCTGGAGTCACCGGGGTACATCCCCAGTGGTGCCAGTGCACTCTCTCGAGTCTCCGGGGTGCATCCCCAGTGGTGCCAGTGCACTCACTGGAGTCACCGGGGTTAATCACCATTGGTGCCAGTGCACTCTCTGGAGTCACCGGGGTGCATCCCCAGTGGTGCCAGTGCACTCTCTGGAGTCACCGGGGTGCATCCCCAGTGGTACCAGTGCACTCTCTGGAGTCACCGGGGTGCATCCCCAGTGGTGCCAGTGCACTCTCTGGAGTCACCGGGGTGCATCTCCAGTGGTGCCAGTGCACTCTCTGGAGTCACTGCAGTGCATCCCCAGGTGTGGCAGTGCACTCTCTGGAGTCACCGGGGTGCATCTACAGTGGTTCCAGTGCGCTCTCTGGACTCACTGCAGTGCATCCCCAGTGGTGCCAGTGCACTCCCTGGACTCACTGCACTGCATCCCCAGTTGTACCAGTGCACTCTCTGGACTCACGGCACTACATCCCCAGTGGTGCCAGTGCACTCCGTGGACTCACCGGGGTGCTTCCCCAGTGGTGCCAGTGCACTCTCTGGAGTCACTGCAGTGCATCCCCAGTGGTGCCAGTGCACTCCCTGAACTCACCGGGGTGCATCCCCAGTGGTGCCAGTGCACTCTCTGGACTCACTGCACTGCATCCCCAGTGGTGCCAGTGCACTCCCTGAACTCACCGGGGTGCATCCCCAGTGGTGCCAGTGCACTCTCTGGGCTCACTGCAATGCATCCCCAGTGGTGTCAGTGCACTCCTGGACTCACTGCACTGCATCTCCACTGGTGCCAGTGCACTCTCTGGACTCACTGCACTGCATCCCTAGTGGTGCCAGTGCACTCTCTGGACTCACCGCACTGCATCCCCAGTGGTGCCAGTGCACTCTCTGGAGTCACTGCACTGCATCCCCAGTGGTGCCAGTGCACTCCCTGGACTCACTGCAGTGCATCCCCAGTGGTGCCAGTGCACTCCCTTGACTCACACGGGTGTATCCCCAGTAGTGCCAGTGCACACTCTGGACTCACTGCACTGCATCCCCAGTGGTGCAAGTGCACTCCTTGGACTCACCGGGGTGCATCCCCAGTGGTGCCAGTGCACTCTCTGGACTCACTGCACTGCATCCCCAGGGGTGGCAGTGCACTCTCTGGACTCACTGCAGTGCATCCCCAGTGCTGCCAGTGCGCTCTCTGGACTCACCGGGATGCATCCCCAGTGGTTCCAGTGCACTCCCTGGACTCTCTGCACTGCATCCCCAGTGGTGCCAGTGCACTCCCTGGACTCACTGCACTGCATCCCCAGTGGAGCCAGTGCACTTTCTGGACTCACTGCACTGCATCGCCAGTGCTGCCTGTGCACTCCCTGGACTAACCGGGGTGCATCCCCAGTGGTGCCAGTGCACTCTCTGGAACCACTGCACTGCATTCCCAGTGGTTCAAGTGCACTCCCTGGACTCACCGGGGTGCATCCCCAGTGGTGCCAGTGCACTCTCTGGACTCACTGCACTGCATCCCCAGTGGTGCCAGTGCACTCCCTGGACTCACTGCACTGCATCCCCAGTGGTGCCAGAGCACTCTCTGGACTCACTCCACTGCATCACCAGTGGTGACAGTGCACTCTCTCGACTCACTGCACTGCATCCCCAGTGGTGCCAGTGCACTCTCTGGACACACTGCACTACATCCCCAGTGGTGCCAGTGCACTCTCTGGAGTCACTGCACTGCATCCCCAGTGGTGCCAGTGCACTCCGTGGACTCACCAGGGTGCATGACAAGTGGAGCCAGTGCACTCTCTGGACTCACTGCACTGCATCCCCAGTGGTGCCAGTGCACTCTCTGGACTCACTGTACTGCATCCCCAGTGGTGCCAGTGCACTCCCTGGACTCACTGCACTGCATCCCCAGTGGTGCCAGTGCACTCCCTGGATTCACTGCACTGCATCCCCTGTAATGCCAGTGCACTCTCTGGACTCACTGCACTGCATCCCCAGTGGTGCCAGTGCACTCTCTGGACTCACTGCACTGCATCTCCAGTGGTGCCAGTGCACTCCCTCGACTCACTGCACTGCATCCACAGTGGTGACAGTGCACTCTCTGGACTCACTGCACTGCATCCCCAGTGGTGCCAGTGCACTCTCTGGACTCACTGCACTGCATCCCTAGTGGTGCCAGTGCACTCCCTGGACTCACCGCACTGCATCCCTAGTGGTGCCAGTGCACTCTCTGGACTCACTGCACTGCATCCCCAGTTGTGCCAGTGCACTCCCTGGACTCACTGCACTGCATCCCCAGTGGTGCCAGTGCACTCCCTTGACTCACACGGGTGTATCCCCAGTAGTGCCAGTGCACTCTCTGGAGTCACTGCACTGCATCCCCAGTGGTGCAAGTGCACTCCTTGGACTCACCGGGGTGCATCCCCACTGGTGCCAGTGCACTCTCTGGACTCAATGCACTGCATCCCCAGTGGTGCCAGTGCACTCTCTGGAATCACTGCACTGCATCCCCAGTGGTGCCAGTGCACTCTCTGGACTCACTGCAGTGCATCTCCAGTAGTGCCAGTGCACTCTCTGGACTCACTGCACTGAATCCCCAGTGGTGCCAGTGCACTCTCTGGACTCACTGCACTGCATCCCCAGTGGTGCCAGTGCACTCCCTGGACTCACTGCACTGCAGTCCCAGTGGTGCCAGTGCACTCTCTGGACTCACTGCACTGCATCCCCAGTGGTGCCAGTGCACTCTCTGGACTCACTGCACGGCATCCCCAGTGGTGCCAGTGCACTCCATGGACTCACCAGGGTGCATCCCCAGTGGTGCCAGTGCACTCTCTGGACTCACTGCAGTGCATCCCCAGTGGTGCCAGTGCACTCCCTGGACTCACTGCACTGCATCACCAGTGGTGCCAGTGCACTCTCTGGACTCACGGCACTACATCCCCAGTGGTGCCAGTGCACTCCGTGGACTCACCGGGGTGCTTCCCCACTGGTGCCAGTGCACTCTCTGGACTCACTGCACTACATCCCCAGTGGTGCCAGTGCACTCCCTGAACTCACCGGGGTGCATACCCAGTGGTGCCAGTGCACTCTCTGGACTCACTGCACTGCATCCCCAGTGGTGCCAGTGCACTCCCTGAACTCACCGGGGTGCATCCCCAGTGGTGCCAGTGCACTCTCTGGGCTCACTGCAATGCATCCCCAGGGGTGTCAGTGCACTCCTGGACTCACTGCACTGCATCCCCACTGGTGCCAGTGCACTCTCTGGACTCACTGCACTGCATCCCCAGTGGTGCCAGTGCACTCTCTGGACTCACTGCACTGCATCCTCAGTGGTGCCAGTGCACTCTCTGGACTCACTGCACTGCATCCCCAGGGGTGGCAGTTCACTCTCTGGAGTCACTGCAGTGCATCTACAGTGGTGCCAGTGCACTCTCTGGAGTCACCGGGGTGCATCCCCAGTGGTTCCAGTGCACTCTCTGGAGTCACCGGAGTGCATCCCCAGTGGTGCTAGTATACTCTCTGGAGTCTTTGGAGTGCATCCCCAGTGGTGCCAGTGCACTCTCTGGAGTCACCGGGGCGCATCCCCAGTGGTGCTAGTGCACTCTCTGGAGTCACAGGGGTGCATCGCAAGTAGTGACAGTGTAATCTCTGGAGTCACTGCAGTGCACCTCCAGTGGTGCCAGTGCACTCTCTGGAGTCACTGCAGTGCATCCCCAGTGGTGCCAGTACACTCTCTGGAGTCACCAGGCTGCATCCCCAGTGGTGCCAGTGCACTCTCTGGAGTCACCGAGTTGCATCCCCAGTGGTGCCAGTGCAATCTCTGGAGTCACTGCAGTGCATCTCCAAGGGTGCGAGTGCACTCTCTGGAGACACTGCAGTGCATCCCCAGTGGTGTTAGTGCACTCTCTGGAGTCACCGGGGTGCATCCCCAGTGCTGCCAGTGCACTCTCTGGAGTCACTGCAGTGCATCTCCAGTGGTGCCAGTGCACTCTCTGGAGTCACTGCAGTGCATCTTCAGTGGTGCCAGTGCACTCTATGGAATCACCGGGGTGCATCCCCAGCGGTGCCAGTGCACTCTCTGGAGTCACCAAGGTGCATCCCCAGTGGTGCCAGTGCACTCTCTGGAGTGACTGCACTGCATCTCCAGTGGTGCCAGTGCACTCTCTGGAGTCACTGCAGTGCATCCCCAGTGGTGCCAGTGCACTCTCTGGAGTCACCGGGGTGCATCCCCAGTGCTGGCAGTGCACTCTCTGGAGTCTCCGGAGTGCATACCCAGTGGTGCCAGTGCACTCACTGGACTGACCGGGGTTCATCACCATTGGTGCCAGTGCACTCTATGCAGTCACCAGGGTGCATCCCCAGTGGTGCCAGTGAACTCTCTGGAGTCACCGGGCTGCATCCCCAGTGGTACCAGTGCACTCTCTGGAGTCACCGAGTTGCATCCCCAGTGGAGCCAGTACACTCTCTGGCGTCACCGGGGTCCATCCCCAGTAGATCCAGTGCACTCTCTGGAGTCACTGCAGTGCACAGCCAGTGGTGCCAGTGCACTCTCTCGAGTCACTGCAGTGCATCCCCAGTGGTGCCAGTGCACCCTCTGGACTCACCGGGGTGCATCCCCAGTGGAGCCAGTGCACTCTCTGGAGTCACCGGGGTGCATCCCCAGTGGTACCAGTGCACTCTCTGGAGTCACCGGGGTGCATACCCAGTGGTGCCAGTGCACTCTCTGGAGTCACAGGGGTGCATCCCCAGTGGTGCCAGGGCACTCTCTGGAGTCACCGGAATGCATCCCCAGAGGTGCTAGTGCACTCTCTGGAGTCATTTGAGTGCATCCCCAGTGCTGCCAGTGCACTCTCTGGAGTCTCCGGAGTGCACCCCAGAGGTGCCAGTGCACTCTCTGGAGTAACTGGGGTGCATCCCCAGTGGTGCCAGTGCACTCTCTGGAGTCACCGGGGTGCATCCCCAGTGGTGCTAGTGCACTCTCTGGAGTCACCGGGGTGCATCCCCAGTAGTGCCAGTGAACTCTCTGGAGTCACTGGGGTGCATCACCAGTGCTGCCAGTGCACTCTCTGGAGTCTCCGGAGCGCATCACCAGTGGTGCCAGTGCACTCTCCGGAGTCACTGCAGTGCATCCCCAGTGGTGCCAGTGCACTCTCTGGACTCACTGCAGTGCATCTCCAGTGGTGCCAGTGCACTCTCTGGAGTCACTACAGTGCATACCCAGTGGTGCCAGTACACTCTCTGGAGTTACTGCACTGCATCTCCAGTGCTGCCAGTGTACTCTCTGGAGTCACTGCAGTGCATCTCCAGTGGTGCCAGTGCACTCTCTGGAGTCACTGCAGTGCATCACCAGTGGTGCCAGTGCACTCTCTGGAGTCTCCAGAGTGCATCCCCAGCGGTGCCAGTGCACTCTCTGGAGTCACCGGGGTGCATCCCCAGTGGTGCCAGTGCACTCTCTGGACTCACCGGGGTGCATCCCCAGTGGTGCTAGTGCACTCTCTGGAGTCACCGGGGTGCATCGCAAGTAGTGACAGTGCAATCTCTGGAGTCACTGCAGTGCATCTCCAGTGGTGCTAGTGCACTCTCTGGAGTCACTGCAGTGCATCCCCAGTGGTGCCAGTGCACTCTCTGGAGTCACCGGGGTGCAAAACCAGTGCTGCCAGTGCACTCTCTGGAGTCACTGCAGTGCATACCCACGGGTGGCAGTGCACTCTCTGGAGTCACTGCAGTGCATCTACAGTGGTGCCAGTGCACTCTCTGGAGTCACCGGGGTGCATCCCCAGTGGTTCCAGTGCACTCTCTGGAGTCACCGGAGTGGATCCCCAGTGGTGCTAGTACACTCTCTGGAGTCATTGGAGTGCATCCCCAGTGGTGCCAGTGCACTCTCTGGAGTCACCGGGGTGCATCCCCAGTGGTGCTAGTGCACTCTCTGGAGTCACAGGGGTGCATCGCAAGTAGTGACAGTGTAATCTCTGGAGTCACTGCAGTGCATCCCCAGTGGTGCCAGTGAACTCTCTGGAGTAACTGGGGTGCATCCCCAGTGGTGCCAGTGCACTCTCTGGAGTCACCGGGGTGCATGCCCAGTGGTGCTAGTGCACTCTCTGGAGTCACCGGGGTGCATCCCCAGTGGTGCCACTGAACTCTCTGGAGTCACCGGGGTGCATCCCCAGTGGTGCCAATGCACTCTCTGGAGTCACTGCACTGCATCCCCAGTGGTGCCAGGGCACTCTCTCCAGTCACCGGGGTCGAAACCCCCAGTGGTGCAAGTGCACTCTCTGGAGTCACTGCAGTGCATCGCCAGTGGTGCCAGTGCACTCTCTGGAGTCACTGCAGTGCATCTCCAGTGGTGCCAGTGCACTTTCTGGAGTCACTGCAGTGCATCTCTAGCCGTGCCAGTGCACTCTCTGGAGTCACTGCAGTGCATCTCTAGCCGTCCCAGTGCACTCCCTGGAGTCACTGCAGTGCATCCCCAGTGGTGCCAGTGCACTCTCTGGAGTCATTGGAGTGCATCCCCAGTGGTGCCAGTGCACTCTCTGGAGTCACCGGGGTGCATCCCCAGTGGTGCTAGTGCACTCTCTGGAGTCACCGGGGTGCATCCCCACTGGTGCCAGTGAACTCTCTGGAGTCACCGGGGTGCATCCCCAGTGCTGCCAGTGCACTCTCTGGACTCACTGCAGTGCATCCCCAGTGGTGCCAGTGCACTCTCTGGAGTCACTGCAGTGCATCTCCAGCGGTGCCAGTGCACTCTCTGGAGTCACTGCAGTGCATCCCCAGTGGTGCCAGTACACTCTCTGGAGTTACTGCAGTGCATCTCCAAGGGTGCCAGTGCACTCTCTGGAGACACTGCACTGCATCCCCTGTGGTGTTAGTGCACTCTCTGGAGTCACCGGGGTGCATCCCCAGTGGTGCCAGTGCACTCTCTGGAGTCACTGCAGTCCACATCCAGTGGTGATAGTGCACTCTCTGGAATCACCGGGGTGCATCCCCAGCGGTGCCAGTGCACTCTCTGGAGTCACCGGGGTGCATCCCCAGTGGTGCCAGTGAACTCTCTGGAGTCACCGGGGTGCATCCCCAGCGGTGCCAGTGCACTCTCTGGAGTCACCGGGGTGCATCCCCAGTGGTGCCAGTGAACTCTCGGGAGTCACTGCAGTGCATCACCAGTGGTGCCAGTGTACTCTCTGGATCCTCCGGAGTGCATCCCCAGTGGTGCCAGTGCACTCTCTGGAGTCACCGGGGTGCATACCCAGTGGTGCCAGTGCACTCTCTGGAGTCACAGGGGTGCATCCCCAGTGGTGCCAGGGCACTCTCTGGAGTCACCGGAATGCATCCCCAGAGGTGCTAGTGCACTCTCTGGAGTCATTTGAGTGCATCCCCAGTGCTGCCAGTGCACTCTCTGGAGTCTCCGGAGTGCACCCCAGAGGTGCCAGTGCACTCTCTGGAGTAACTGGGGTGCATCCCCAGTGGTGCCAGTGCACTCTCTGGAGTCACCGGGGTGCATCCCCAGTGGTGCTAGTGCACTCTCTGGAGTCACCGGGGTGCATCCCCAGTAGTGCCAGTGAACTCTCTGGAGTCACTGGGGTGCATCACCAGTGCTGCCAGTGCACTCTCTGGAGTCTCCGGAGCGCATCACCAGTGGTGCCAGTGCACTCTCCGGAGTCACTGCAGTGCATCCCCAGTGGTGCCAGTGCACTCTCTGGACTCACTGCAGTGCATCTCCAGTGGTGCCAGTGCACTCTCTGGAGTCACTACAGTGCATACCCAGTGGTGCCAGTACACTCTCTGGAGTTACTGCACTGCATCTCCAGTGCTGCCAGTGTACTCTCTGGAGTCACTGCAGTGCATCTCCAGTGGTGCCAGTGCACTCTCTGGAGTCACTGCAGTGCATCACCAGTGGTGCCAGTGCACTCTCTGGAGTCTCCAGAGTGCATCCCCAGCGGTGCCAGTGCACTCTCTGGAGTCACCGGGGTGCATCCCCAGTGGTGCCAGTGCACTCTCTGGAGTCACCGGGGTGCATCCCCAGTGGTGCTAGTGCACTCTCTGGAGTCACCGGGGTGCATCGCAAGTAGTGACAGTGCAATCTCTGGAGTCACTGCAGTGCATCTCCAGTGGTGCTAGTGCACTCTCTGGAGTCACTGCAGTGCATCCCCAGTGGTGCCAGTGCACTCTCTGGAGTCACCGGGGTGCAAAACCAGTGCTGCCAGTGCACTCTCTGGAGTCACTGCAGTGCATACCCACGGGTGGCAGTGCACTCTCTGGAGTCACTGCAGTGCATCTACAGTGGTGCCAGTGCACTCTCTGGAGTCACCGGGGTGCATCCCCAGTGGTTCCAGTGCACTCTCTGGAGTCACCGGAGTGGATCCCCAGTGGTGCTAGTACACTCTCTGGAGTCATTGGAGTGCATCCCCAGTGGTGCCAGTGCACTCTCTGGAGTCACCGGGGTGCATCCCCAGTGGTGCTAGTGCACTCTCTGGAGTCACAGGGGTGCATCGCAAGTAGTGACAGTGTAATCTCTGGAGTCACTGCAGTGCATCCCCAGTGGTGCCAGTGAACTCTCTGGAGTAACTGGGGTGCATCCCCAGTGGTGCCAGTGCACTCTCTGGAGTCACCGGGGTGCATGCCCAGTGGTGCTAGTGCACTCTCTGGAGTCACCGGGGTGCATCCCCAGTGGTGCCACTGAACTCTCTGGAGTCACCGGGGTGCATCCCCAGTGGTGCCAATGCACTCTCTGGAGTCACTGCAGTGCATCCCCAGTGG
The DNA here is from genome assembly GCF_964211835.1 of Anser anser. NCBI lineage: Eukaryota > Metazoa > Chordata > Aves > Anseriformes > Anatidae > Anser > Anser anser. The sequence continues at coordinate 178,557 of NW_028153951.1, forward strand.
TGCCAGGGCACTCTCTCCAGTCACCGGGGTCGAAACCCCCAGTGGTGCAAGTGCACTCTCTGGAGTCACTGCAGTGCATCGCCAGTGGTGCCAGTGCACTCTCTGGAGTCACTGCAGTGCATCTCCAGTGGTGCCAGTGCACTTTCTGGAGTCACTGCAGTGCATCTCTAGCCGTGCCAGTGCACTCTCTGGAGTCACTGCAGTGCATCTCTAGCCGTCCCAGTGCACTCCCTGGAGTCACTGCAGTGCATCCCCAGTGGTGCCAGTGCACTCTCTGGAGTCACCGGGGTGCATCCCCAGTGGTGCTAGTGCACTCTCTGGAGTCACCGGGGTGCATCCCCACTGGTGCCAGTGAACTCTCTGGAGTCACCGGGGTGCATCCCCAGTGCTGCCAGTGCACTCTCTGGACTCACTGCAGTGCATCCCCAGTGGTGCCAGTGCACTCTCTGGAGTCACTGCAGTGCATCCCCAGTGGTGCCAGTGCACTCTCTGGAGTTACTGCAGTGCATCTCCAAGGGTGCCAGTGCACTCTCTGGAGACACTGCACTGCATCCCCTGTGGTGTTAGTGCACTCTCTGGAGTCACCGGGGTGCATCCCCAGTGGTGCCAGTGCACTCTCTGGAGTCACTGCAGTCCACATCCAGTGGTGATAGTGCACTCTCTGGAATCACCGGGGTGCATCCCCAGCGGTGCCAGTGCACTCTCTGGAGTCACCGGGGTGCATCCCCAGTGGTGCCAGTGAACTCTCTGGAGTCACCGGGGTGCATCCCCAGCGGTGCCAGTGCACTCTCTGGAGTCACCGGGGTGCATCCCCAGTGGTGCCAGTGAACTCTCGGGAGTCACTGCAGTGCATCACCAGTGGTGCCAGTGTACTCTCTGGATCCTCCGGAGTGCATACCCAGTGGTGCCAGTGCAATCACTGGAGTCACCGGGGTTCATCGCTAGTGGTGCCAGTGCGCTCTCTGGAGTCACCGGGGTGCATCCCCAGTGGTGCCAATTCACTCTCTGGAGTCACTGCAGTGCATCCCCAGTGGTACCAGTGCACTCTCTGGAGTCACCGGGGTGCATCCCCAGTGGTGCCAATTCACTCTCTGGAGTCACTGCAGTGCATCCCCAGTGGTACCAGTGCACTCTCTGGAGTCACCGGGGTACATCCCCAGTGGTGCCAGTGCACTCTCTCGAGTCTCCGGGGTGCATCCCCAGTGGTGCCAGTGCACTCACTGGAGTCACCGGGGTTAATCACCATTGGTGCCATTGCACTCTCTGGAGTCACCGGGGTGCATCCCCAGTGGTGCCAGCGCACTCTCTGGAGTCACCGGGGTGCATCCCCAGTGGTGCCAGTGCACTCTCTGGAGTCACCGGGGTGCATCTGCAGTGGTGCCAGTGCACTCTCTGGAGTCACTGCAGTGCATCCCCAGGTGTGGCAGTGCACTCTCTGGAGTAACCGGGGTGCATCTACAGTGGTGCCAGTGCACTCTCTGGAGTCACTGGGGTGCATCCGAAGTGGTTCCAGTGCGCTCTCTGGACTCACTGCAGTGCATCCCCAGTGGTGCTAGTACACTCTCTGGAGTCATTGGAGTGCATCCCCAGTGGTGTTAGTGCACTCTCTGGAGTCACCGGGGTGCATCCCCAGTGGTGCCAGTGCACTCTCTGGAGTCACTGCAGTGCATCTCCAGTGGTGCCAGTGCACTCTCTGGAATCACCGGGGTGCATCCCCAGCGGTGCCAGTGCACTCTCTGGAGTCTTTGGAGTGCATCCCCAGTGGTGCCAGTGAACTCTCGGGAGTCACCGGGGTGCATCCCCAGTGCTGGCAGTGCACTCTCTGGATTCTCCGGAGTGCATCCCCAGTGGTGCCAGTGCACTCACTGGAGTCACCGGGGTTCATCACTAGTTGTGCCAGTGCGCTCTCCGGAGTCACCGGGGTGCATCCCCAGTGGTGCCAGTGCACTCTCTGGAGTCACTGCAGTGCATCCCCAGTGGTGCCACTGCACTCTCTGGACTCACCGGAGTACATCCCCAGTGGTGCCAGTGCACTCTCTGGAGTCTCCGGGGTGCATCCCCAGTGGTGCCAGTGCACTCTCTGGAGTCACCGGGGTGCATCCCCAGTGGTTCCACTGCACTCTCTGGAGTCACCGGAGTGCATCGCCAGTGGTGCTAGTACACTCTCTGGAGTCATTGGAGTGCATCCCCAGTGGTGCCAGTGCACTCTCTGGAGTCACCGGGGTGCATCCCCAGTGGTGCTAGTGCAGTCTCTGGAGTCACCGGGGTGCATCGCAAGTAGTGACAGTGCAATCTCTGGAGTCACTGCAGTGCATCTCCAGTGGTGCTAGTGCACTCTCTGGAGTCACTGCAGTGCATCCCCAGTGGTGCCAGTGCACTCTCTGGAGTCACCGGGGTGCAAAACCAGTGCTGCCAGTGCACTCTCTGGAGTCACTGCAGTGCATACCCAGGGGTGGCAGTGTACTCTCTGGAGTCACTGCAGTACATCTACAGTGGTGCCAGTGCACTCTCTGGAGTCACCGGGGTGCATCCCCAGTGGTTCCAGTGCACTCTCTGGAGTCACCGGAGTGGATCCCCAGTGGTGCTAGTACACTCTCTGGAGTCATTGGAGTGCATCCCCAGTGGTGCCAGTGCACTCTCTGGAGTCACCGGGGTGCATCCCCAGTGGTGCTAGTGCACTCTCTGGAGTCACAGGGGTGCATCGCAAGTAGTGACAGTGTAATCTCTGGAGTCACTGCAGTGCATCCCCAGTGGTGGCAGTGCACTCTCTGGAGTCACTGAAGTGCATCTCCAGTGGTCCCAGTGCACTCTCTGGACTCACCGGGGTGCATCCCCAGTGGTGCCAGTGCACTCTCTGGAGTCTCCAGAGTGCATACCCAGTGGTGCCAGTGCACTCTCTGGAGTCATTTGAGTACATCCCCAGTGCTGCCAGTGCACTCTCTGGAGTCTCCGGAGTGCACCCCAGCGGTGCCAGTGCACTCTATGGAGTAACTGGGGTGCATCCCCAGTGGTGCCAGTGTACTCTCTGGAGACACCGGGGTGCATTCCCAGTGGTGCTAGTGCACTCTCTGGAGTAACTGGGGTGCATCCCCAGTAGTGCCAGTGAACTCTCTGGAGTCACCGGGGTGCATCACCAGTGCTGCCAGTGCACTCTCTGGAGACTCCGGAGCGCATCACCAGTGGTGCCAGTGCACTCTCTGGAGTCACTGCAGTGCATCCCCAGTGGTGCCAGTGCACTCTCTGGAGTCACTGCAGTGCCTCTCCAGTGATGCCCGTGCACTCTCTGGATTCACTGCAGTGTATCCCCAGTGGTGCCAGTACACTCTCTGGAGTTACTGCAGTGCATCTCCAGTGGTGCCAGTGCACTCTCTGGAGTCACTGCAGTGTGTCTCCAGTGGTGCCAGTGCTCTCTCTGGAGTCACCGGGGTGCATCCCCAGTGGTGCCAGTGCAATCTCTGGAGTCACTGCAGTACATCTCCAAGGGTGCCAGTGCACTCTCTGGAAACACTGCATTGCATCCCCTGTGGTGTTAGTGCACTCTCTGGAGTCACCGGGGTGCATCCCCAGTGGTGCCAGTGCACTCTCTGGAGTCACTGCAGTGCACCTCCAGTGGTGATAGTGCACTCTCTGGAATTACCCGGGTGCATACCCAGCGGTGCCAGTGCACTCTCTGGAGTCACCGGGGTGCATCCCCAGTGGTGCCAGTGAACTCTCTGGAGTCACCGGGGTGCATCCCCAGCGGTGCCAGTGCACTCTCTGGAGTCACCGGGGTGCATCCCCAGTGGTGCCAGTGAACTCTCGGGAGTCACCGGGGTGCATCCCCAGTGCTGGCAGTGCACTCTCTGGATTTTCCGGAGTGCATCCCCAGTGGTGCCAGTGCACTCAATGGAGTCACCGGGGTTCATCGCTAGTGGTGCCAGTGCGCTCTCTGGAGTCACCGGTGTGCATCCCCAGTGGTGCCAATTCACTCTCTGGAGTCACTGCAGTGCATCCCCAGTGGTACCAGTGCACTCTCTGGAGTCACCGGGGTGCATCCCCAGTGCTGCCAGTGCACTCTCTGGAGTCACTGCAGTGCATCCCCAGTGGTGCCAGTGCACTCTCTGGAGTCACTGCAGTGCATCTCCAGCGGTGCCAGTGCACTCTCTGGAGTCACTGCAGTGCATCACCAGTGGTGCCAGTACACTCTCTGGAGTTACTGCAGTGCATCCCCAGTGGTGCCAGTGCACTCTCTGGAGTCACCGGGGTGCATCCCCAGTGGTGCCAGTGCACTCTCTGGAGTCACTGCAGTGCATCTCCAGTGGTGCCAGTGCACTCTCTGGAGTCACCGGGGTGCATCCCCAAGGGTGCCAGTGCAATCTCTGGAGTCACTGCAGTGCATCTCCAAGGGTGCCAGTGCACTCTCTGGAGACACTGCACTGCATCCCCTGTGGTGCCAGTGCACTCTCTGGAGTCACCGGGGTGCATCCCCAGTGGTGCCTTTGCACTCTCTGGATTCACTGCAGTGCACCTCCAGTGGTGCCAGTGCACTCTCTGGAATCACCGGGGTGCATCCCCAGCGGTGCCAGTGCACTCTCTGGAGTCACCGGGGTGCATCCCCAGTGGTGCCAGTGCACTCTCTGGAGTCACCGGGGTGCATCCCCAGTGGTGCCAGTGCACTCTCTGGAGTCACCGGGGTGCATCCCCAGTGCTGGCAGTGCACTCTCTGGATTCTCCGGAGTGCATACCCAGCGGTACCAGTGCACTCACTGGAGTCACCGGGGTTCATCGCTAGTGGTGCTAGTGCGCTCTCTGGAGTCACCGTGGTGCATCCCCAGTGGTGCCAATGCACTCTCTGGAGTCACTGCAGTGCATCCCCAGTGGTACCAGTGCACTCCCTGGAGTCACCGGGGAGCATCCCCAGTGGTGCCACTGCACTCTTTGGAGTCACCGGGGTACATCCCCAGTGGTGCCAGTGTACTCTCTGGAGTCTCCGGGGTGCATCCCCAGTGGTGCCAGTGCACTCTCTGGAGTCACCGGGGTGCATCCCCAGTGGTTCCACTGCACTCTCTGGAGTCACCAGAGTGCATCTTCAGTGGTGCTAGTACACTCTCTGGAGTCATTGGAGTGCATCCCCAGTGGTGCCAGTGCACTCTCTGGAGTCACCGGGGTGCAACCCCAGTGGTGCTACTGCACTCTCTGGAGTCACCGGGGTGCATCGCAAGTAGTGACAGTGTAATCTCTGGAGTCACTGCAGTACATCTCCAGTGGTGCTAGTACACTCTCTGGAGTCACTGCAGTGCATCCCCAGTGGTGCCAGTGCACTCTCTGGAGTCACTGCAGTGCATCCCCAGGGGTGGCAGTGCACTCTCTGGAGTCACCGGGGTGCATCCCCAGTGGTGCCAGTGCACTCTCTGGAGTCACTGGGGTGCATCCCCAGTGGTTCCGGTGCACTCTCTGGAGTCACCGGAGTGCATCCCCAGTGGTGCTAGTACACTCTCTGGAGTCTTTGGAGTGCATCCCCAGTGGTGCCAGTGCACTCTCTGGAGTCACCGGGGTGCATCCCCAGTGGTGCTAGTGCACTCTCTGGAGTCAAAGGGGTGCATCGCAAGTAGTGACAGTGTAACCTCTGGAGTCACTGCAGTGCATCTCCAGTGGTGCCAGTGCACTCTCTGGAGTCACTGCAGTGCATCACCAGTGGTGCCAGTACACTCTCTGGAGTCACTGCAGTGCATCCCCAGTGGTGCCTGTACACTCTCTGGAGTCACCAGGGTGCATCCCCAGTGGTGCCAGTGCACTCTCTGGAGTCACTGCAGTGCATCTCCAGTGGTGCCAGTGCACTCTCTGGAGTCACCGAGTTGCATCCCCAGTGGTGCCAGTGCAATCTCTGGAGTCACTGCAGTGCATCTCCAAGGGTGCCAGTGCACTCTCTGGAGACACTGCAGTGCATCCCCAGTGGTGTTAGTGCACTCTCTGGAGTCACCGGGGTGCATCCCCAGTGGTGCCAGTGCACTCTCTGGAGTCACTGCCGTGCATCTCCAGTGGTGCCAGTGCACTCTCTGGAGTCACTGCAGTGCATCTTCAGTGGTGCCAGTGCACTCTATAGAATCACCGGGGTGCATCCCCAGCGGTGCCAGTGCACTCTCTGGAGTCACCGGGGTGCATCCCCAGTGGTGCCAGTGCACTCTCTGGAGTCACTGCAGTGCATCTGCAGTGGTGCCAGTGCACTCTCTGGAGTCACTGCAGTGCATCCCCAGTGCTGGCAGTGCACTCTCTGGAGTCTCCGGAGTGCATACCCAGTGGTGCCAGTGCACTCATTGGAGTCACCGGGGTTCATCACCATTGGTGCCAGTGCACTCTCTGCCATCACCGGGGTGCATCCCCAGTGGTGCCAGTGCACTCTCTGGAGTCACCGGGCTGCATCCCCAGTGGTACCAGTGCACTCTCTGGACTCACCGGGGTGCATCCCCAGTGGTGCCAGTGCACTCTCTGGCGTCACCGGGGTCCATCCCCAGTGGTGCCAGTGCACTCTCTGGAGTCTCCGGGGTGCATCCCCAGTGGTACCAGTGCACTCTCTGGAGTCACAGGGGTGCGTCCCCAGTGGTGCCAGTGCACTCTCTGGAGTCACCGGGCTGCATACCCAGTGGTGCCCGTGCACTCAATGGAGTCACTGCAGTGCATCCCCAGTGGTGCCAGTGCACTCTCTGGAGTCACTGCAGTGCATCCCCAGTGGTGGCAGTGCACTCTCTGGACTCACTGAAGTGCATCTCCAGTGGTGCCAGTACACTCTCTGGACTCACCGGGGTGCGTCCCCAGTGGTGCCAGTGCACTCTCTGGACTCACCGGGGTGAATCTCCAGTGGTGCCAGTGCACTCTCTGGACTCACCAGGGTGCATCCCCAGTGGTGCCAGTGCACTCTCTGGACTCACTGCAGTGCATCCCCAGTGGTGCCAGTGCACTCTCTGGAGACACCGGGGTGCATCCCCAGTGGTGCCAGTGCACTCTCTGGAGTCATTGGAGTGCATCTCCAGTGGTGCCAGTGCACTCTCTGGAGTCACTGCAGTGCGTCCCCACTGGTGCCAGTGCACTCTCTGGAGTCACCGGGGTGCATCCCCAGTGCTGGCAGTGCACTCTCTGGAGTCTCCGGAGTGCATCTCCAGTGGTGCCAGTGCACTCACTGGAGTCACCGGGGTTCATCGCCATTGGTGCCACTGCACTCTCTGGCGTCACCGGGGTGAATCTCCAGTGGTGCCAGTGCACTCTCTGGACTCACCGGGGTGCATCCCCAGTGGTGCCAGTGCACTCTCTGGACTCACTGCAGTGCATCCCCAGTGGTGCCAGTGCACTCTCTGGAGTCACTGCAGTGCATCTACAGTGGTGCCAGTGCACTCTCTGGAGTCACCGGGGTGCATCCCCAGTGGTGCTAGTGCACTCTCTGGACTCACCGGGGTGAATCTCCAGTGCTTCCAGTGCACTCTCTGGAGTCACCGGGGTGCATAACCAGTGGTGGCAGTGCACTCTCTGGAATCACTGCAGTGCATCTCCAGTGGTGCCAGTGCACTCTCTGGAGTCACCGGGGTGCAACTCCAGTGCTGCCAGTGCACTCTCTGGAGTCACTGCAGTGCATACCCAGGGGTGGCAGTGCACTCTCTGGAGTCACTGAAGTACATCTCCAGTGGTGCCAGTATACTCTCTGGACTCACCGGGGTGCATCCCCAGTGGTGCCAGTGCACTGTCTGGACTCACTGCCGTGCATCTCCAGTGGTGCCAGTGCACTCTCTGGAGTCACCGGTGTGAATCTCCAGTGGTGCCAGTGCACTCTCTGGAGTCACTGCAGTGCATCCCCAGTGGTGCCAGTGCACTTTCTGGAGTCACCGGGGTGCATCTCCAGTGGTGCCAGTGCACTCTCTGGAGTCACTGCAGTGCATCTCTAGTGGTGCCAGTGCACTCACTGGAGTCACTGCAGTGCATCCCCAGTGGTGCCAGTGCACTCTCTGGAGTCACCGGAGTGCATCCCCAGTGGTGCCAGTGCACTCTCTGGACTCACCGGGGTGCATCCCCAGTGGTGCCAGTGCACTCTCTGGAGTCACTGCTGTGCATCTCCAGTGGTGGCAGTGCACTCCCTGGAGTCACTGCAGTGCATCTCCAGTGGTGCCAGTGCACTCTCTGGAATCACTGCAGTGCATCTCCAGTGGTGCCAGTACACTCTCTGGAGTCTCAGCAGTGCATCTCCAGTGGTGCCAGTGCACTCACTTGGGACACTGCAGTGCATCCCCAGTGGTGCCAGTGCACTCTCTGGAGTCACCGGGGTACATCCCCAGTGGTGCCAGTGCACTCTCTGGACTCGCCGGAGTGCATCCCCAGAGGTGCCAGTGCACTCTCTGGATTAACTGGGGTGCATCCCCAGTGGTGCCAGTGCACTCTCTGGACTCACTGCAGTGCATCTCCAGTGGTGCCAGTGCACTCTCTGGACTCACTGCAGTGCATCTCCAGTGGTGCCAGTGCACTCTCTCGAGTCACCGGGGTGCATCCCCAGTGGTGCCAGTGCACTCTGCTGAGTCACCGGGGTGCATCTCCAGTGGTGCCAGTATACTCTCTGGACTCTCCGGGGTGCATCCCCAGTGGTGCCAGTGCACTGTCTGGACTCACTGCCGTGCATCTCCAGTGGTGCCAGTGCACTCTCTGGAGTCACCGGTGTGAATCTCCAGTGGTGCCAGTGCACTCTCTGGAGTCACTGCAGTGCATCTCCAGTGGTGCCAGTGCACTTTCTGGAGTCACCGGGGTGCATCTCCGGTGGTGCCAGTGCACTCTCTGGAGTCACTGCAGTGCATCTCTAGTGGTGCCAGTGCACTCACTGGAGTCACTGCAGTGCATCCCCAGTGGTGCCAGTGCACTCTCTGGAGTCACCGGAGTGCATCCCCAGTGGTGCCAGTGCACTCTCTGGAATCACTGCAGTGCATCTCCAGTGGTGCCAGTACACTCTCTGGAGTCTCAGCAGTGCATCTCCAGTGGTGCCAGTGCACTCACTTGGGACACTGCAGTGCATCCCCAGTGGTGCCAGTGCACCCTCTGGAGTCACCGGGGTGCATCCCCAGTGGTGCCAGTGCACTCTCTGGAGTCACCGGGGTGCATCCCCAGTGGTACCAGTGCACTCTCTGGAGTCTCCAGAGTGCATACCCAGTGGTGCCAGTGCACTCTCTGGAGTCACCGGGGTGCATCCCCAGTGGTGCCAGTGCACTCTCTGGAGTCACCGGGGTGCATACCCAGTGGTGCCAGTGCACTCTCTGGAGTCACAGGGGTGCATCCCCAGTGGTGCCAGGGCACTCTCTGGAGTCACCGCAATGCATCCCCAGAGGTGCTAGTGCACTCTCTGGAGTCATTTGAGTGCATCCCCAGTGCTGCCAGTGCACTCTCTGGAATCTCCGGAGTGCACCCCAGAGGTGCCAGTGCACTCTCTGGAGTAACTGGGGTGCATCCCCAGTGGTGCCAGTGCACTCTCTGGAGTCACCGGGGTGCATCCCCAGTGGTGCTAGTGCACTCTCTGGAGTCACCGGGGTGCATCCCCAGTAGTGCCAGTGAACTCTCTGGAGTCACTGGGGTGCATCACCAGTGCTGCCAGTGCACTCTCTGGAGTCTCCGGAGCGCATCACCAGTGGTGCCAGTGCACTCTCTGGAGTCACTGCAGTGCATCCCCAGTGGTGCCAGTGCACTCTCTGGAGTCACTGCAGTGCATCTCCAGTGGTGCCAGTGCACTCTCTGGAGTCACTACAGTGCATACCCAGTGGTGCCAGTACACTCTCTGGAGTCACTGCACTGCATCTCCAGTAGTGCCAGTGTACTCTCTGGAGTCACTGCAGTGCATCACCAGTGCTGCCAGTGCACTCTATGGAATCAACGGGGTACATCCCCAGCGGTGCCAGTGCACTCTCTGGAGTCACCGGGGTGCATCCCCAGTGGTGCCAGTGCACTCTCTGGAGTGACTGCACTGCATCTCCAGTGGTGCCAGTGCACTCTCTGGAGTCACCGGAGTGCATCCCCAGTGGTGCTAGTACACTCTCTGGAGTCTTTGGAGTGCATCCCCAGTGGTGCCAGTGCACTCTCTGGAGTCACCGGGGTGCATCCCCAGTGGTGCTAGTGCACTCTCTGGAGTCACAGGGGTGCATCGCAAGTAGTGACAGTGTAATCTCTGGAGTCACTGCAGTGCACCTCCAGTGGTGCCAGTGCACTCTCTGGAGTCACTGCAGTGCATCCCCAGTGGTGCCAGTACACTCTCTGGAGTCACCAGGGTGCATCCCCAGTGGTGCCAGTGCACTCTCTGGAGTCACCGAGTTGCATCCCCAGTGGTGCCAGTGCAATCTCTGGAGTCACTGCAGTGCATCTCCAAGGGTGCGAGTGCACTCTCTGGAGACACTGCAGTGCATCCCCAGTGGTGTTAGTGCACTCTCTGGAGTCACCGGGGTGCATCCCCAGTGCTGCCAGTGCACTCTCTGGAGTCACTGCAGTGCATCTCCAGTAGATCCAGTGCACTCTCTGGAGTCACTGCAGTGCACAGCCAGTGGTGCCAGTGCACTCTCTGGAGTCACTGCAGTGCATCCCCAGTGGTGCCAGTGCACCCTCTGGAGTCACCGGGGTGCATCCCCAGTGGTGCCAGTGCACTCTCTGGAGTCACCGGGGTGCATCCCCAGTGGTACCAGTGCACTCTCTGGAGTCTCCAGAGTGCATACCCAGTGGTGCCAGTGCACTCTCTGGAGTCACCGGGGTGCATCCCCAGTGGTGCCAGTGCACTCTCTGGAGTCACCGGGGTGCATACCCAGTGGTGCCAGTGCACTCTCTGGAGTCACAGGGGTGCATCCCCAGTGGTGCCAGGGCACTCTCTGGAGTCACCGCAATGCATCCCCAGAGGTGCTAGTGCACTCTCTGGAGTCATTTGAGTGCATCCCCAGTGCTGCCAGTGCACTCTCTGGAATCTCCGGAGTGCACCCCAGAGGTGCCAGTGCACTCTCTGGAGTAACTGGGGTGCATCCCCAGTGGTGCCAGTGCACTCTCTGGAGTCACCGGGGTGCATCCCCAGTGGTGCTAGTGCACTCTCTGGAGTCACCGGGGTGCATCCCCAGTAGTGCCAGTGAACTCTCTGGAGTCACTGGGGTGCATCACCAGTGCTGCCAGTGCACTCTCTGGAGTCTCCGGAGCGCATCACCAGTGGTGCCAGTGCACTCTCTGGAGTCACTGCAGTGCATCCCCAGTGGTGCCAGTGCACTCTCTGGAGTCACTGCAGTGCATCTCCAGTGGTGCCAGTGCACTCTCTGGAGTCACTACAGTGCATACCCAGTGGTGCCAGTACACTCTCTGGAGTCACTGCACTGCATCTCCAGTAGTGCCAGTGTACTCTCTGGAGTCACTGCAGTGCATCACCAGTGCTGCCAGTGCACTCTATGGAATCAACGGGGTACATCCCCAGCGGTGCCAGTGCACTCTCTGGAGTCACCGGGGTGCATCCCCAGTGGTGCCAGTGCACTCTCTGGAGTGACTGCACTGCATCTCCAGTGGTGCCAGTGCACTCTCTGGAGTCACCGGAGTGCATCCCCAGTGGTGCTAGTACACTCTCTGGAGTCTTTGGAGTGCATCCCCAGTGGTGCCAGTGCACTCTCTGGAGTCACCGGGGTGCATCCCCAGTGGTGCTAGTGCACTCTCTGGAGTCACAGGGGTGCATCGCAAGTAGTGACAGTGTAATCTCTGGAGTCACTGCAGTGCACCTCCAGTGGTGCCAGTGCACTCTCTGGAGTCACTGCAGTGCATCCCCAGTGGTGCCAGTACACTCTCTGGAGTCACCAGGGTGCATCCCCAGTGGTGCCAGTGCACTCTCTGGAGTCACCGAGTTGCATCCCCAGTGGTGCCAGTGCAATCTCTGGAGTCACTGCAGTGCATCTCCAAGGGTGCGAGTGCACTCTCTGGAGACACTGCAGTGCATCCCCAGTGGTGTTAGTGCACTCTCTGGAGTCACCGGGGTGCATCCCCAGTGCTGCCAGTGCACTCTCTGGAGTCACTGCAGTGCATCTCCAGTGGTGCCAGTGCACTCTCTGGAGTCACTGCAGTGCATCTTCAGTGGTGCCAGTGCACTCTATGGAATCACCGGGGTGCATCCCCAGCGGTGCCAGTGCACTCTCTGGAGTCACCAAGGTGCATCCCCAGTGGTGCCAGTGCACTCTCTGGAGTGACTGCACTGCATCCCCAGTGGTGCCAGTGCACTCTCTGGAGTCACTGCAGTGCATCCCCAGTGGTGCCAGTGCACTCTCTGGAGTCACCGGGGTGCATCCCCAGTGCTGGCAGTGCACTCTCTGGAGTCTCCGGAGTGCATACCCAGTGGTGCCAGTGCACTCACTGGACTCACCAGGGTTCATCACCATTGGTGCCAGTGCACTCTATGCAGTCACCAGGGTGCATCCCCAGTGGTGCCAGTGAACTCTCTGGAGTCACCGGGCTGCATCCCCAGTGGTACCAGTGCACTCTCTGGAGTCACCGAGTTGCATCCCCAGAGGAGCCAGTACACTCTCTGGCGTCACCGGGGTCCATCCCCAGTGGTGCCAGTGCACTCTCTGGAGTCACCGGGGTGCATCTCCACTGGTGCCAGTACACTCTCTGGATTCTCCGGGGTGCATCCCCAGTGGTGCCAGTGCACTCTCTGGAGTCACCGGGGTGCGTCCCCAGTAGATCCAGTGCACTCTCTGGAGTCACTGCAGTGCACAGCCAGTGGTGCCAGTGCACTCTCTGGAGTCACTGCAGTGCATCCCCAGTGGTGCCAGTGCACCCTCTGGACTCACCGGGGTGCATCCCCAGTGGTGCCAGTGCACTCTCTGGAGTCACCGGGGTGCATACCCAGTGGTGCCAGTGCACTCTCTGGAGTCACAGGGGTGCATCCCCAGTGGTGCCAGGGCACTCTCTGGAGTCACCGGAATGCATCCCCAGAGGTGCTAGTGCACTCTCTGGAGTCATTTGAGTGCATCCCCAGTGCTGCCAGTGCACTCTCTGGAGTCTCCGGAGTGCACCCCAGAGGTGCCAGTGCACTCTCTGGAGTAACTGGGGTGCATCCCCAGTGGTGCCAGTGCACTCTCTGGAGTCACTACAGTGCATACCCAGTGGTGCCAGTACACTCTCTGGAGTTACTGCACTGCATCTCCAGTGCTGCCAGTGTACTCTCTGGAGTCACTGCAGTGCATCTCCAGTGGTGCCAGTGCACTCTCTGGAGTCACTGCAGTGCATCCCCAGTGGTGCCAGTGCACTCTCTGGAGTCTCCGGAGTGCATCCCCAGCGGTGCCAGTGCACTCTCTGGAGTCACCGGGGTGCATCCCCAGTGGTGCCAGTGCACTCTCTGGAGTCACCGGGGTGCATCCCCAGTGGTGCTAGTGCACTCTCTGGAGTCACCGGGGTGCATCGCAAGTAGTGACAGTGCAATCTCTGGAGTCACTGCAGTGCATCTCCAGTGGTGCTAGTGCACTCTCTGGAGTCACTGCACTGCATCCCCAGTGGTGCCAGTGCACTCTCTGGAGTCACCGGGGTGCAAAACCAGTGCTGCCAGTGCACTCTCTGGAGTCACTGCAGTGCATACCCACGGGTGGCAGTGCACTCTCTGGAGTCACTGCAGTACATCTACAGTGGTGCCAGTGCACTCTCTGGAGTCACCGGGGTGCATCCCCAGTGGTTCCAGTGCACTCTCTGGAGTCACCGGAGTGGATCCCCAGTGGTGCTAGTACACTCTCTGGAGTCATTGGAGTGCATCCCCAGTGGTGCCAGTGCACTCTCTGGAGTCACCGGGGTGCATCCCCAGTGGTGCTAGTGCACTCTCTGGAGTCACAGGGGTGCATCGCAAGTAGTGACAGTGTAATCTCTGGAGTCACTGCAGTGCATCCCCAGTGGTGCCAGTGAACTCTCTGGAGTAACTGGGGTGCATCCCCAGTGGTGCCAGTGCACTCTCTGGAGTCACCGGGGTGCATGCCCAGTGGTGCTAGTGCACTCTCTGGAGTCACCGGGGTGCATCCCCAGTGGTGCCACTGAACTCTCTGGAGTCACCGGGGTGCATCCCCAGTGGTGCCAATGCACTCTCTGGAGTCACTGCAGTGCATCCCCAGTGGTGCCAGGGCACTCTCTCCAGTCACCGGGGTCGAAACCCAGTGGTGCAAGTGCACTCTCTGGAGTCACTGCAGTGCATCGCCAGTGGTGCCAGTGCACTCTCTGGAGTCACTGCAGTGCATCTCCAGTGGTGCCAGTGCACTCCCTGGAGTCACTGCAGTGCATCCCCAGTGGTGCCAGTGCACTCTCTGGAGTCACCGGGGTGCATCCCCAGTGGTGCTAGTGCACTCTCTGGAGTCACCGGGGTGCATCCCCACTGGTGCCAGTGAACTCTCTGGAGTCACCGGGGTGCATCCCCAGTGCTGCCAGTGCACTCTCTGGAGTCACTGCAGTGCATCCCCAGTGGTGCCAGTGCACTCTCTGGAGTCACTGCAGTGCATCCCCAGTGGTGCCAGTACACTCTCTGGAGTTACTGCAGTGCATCTCCAAGGGTGCCAGTGCACTCTCTGGAGACACTGCACTGCATCCCCTGTGGTGTTAGTGCACTCTCTGGAGTCACCGGGGTGCATCCCCAGTGGTGCCAGTGCACTCTCTGGAGTCACTGCACTCCACATCCAGTGGTGATAGTGCACTCTCTGGAATCACCGGGGTACATCCCCAGCGGTGCCAGTGCACTCTCTGGAGTCACCGGGGTGCATCCCCAGTGGTGCCAGTGAACTCTCTGGAGTCACCGGGGTGCATCCCCAGCGGTGCCAGTGCACTCTCTGGAGTCACCGGGGTGCATCCCCAGTGGTGCCAGTGAACTCTCGGGAGTCACTGCAGTGCATCACCAGTGGTGCCAGTGTACTCTCTGGATTCTCCGGAGTGCATACCCAGTGGTGCCAGTGCAATCACTGGAGTCACCGGGGTTCATCGCTAGTGGTGCCAGTGCGCTCTCTGGAGTCACCGGGGTGCATCCCCAGTGGTGCCAATTCACTCTCTGGAGTCACTGCAGTGCATCCCCAGTGGTACCAGTGCACTCTCTGGAGTCACCGGGGTGCATCCCCAGTGGTGCCACTGTACTCTCTGGAGTCACCGGGGTACATCCCCAGTGGTGCCAGTGCACTCTCTCGAGTCTCCGGGGTGCATCCCCAGTGGTGCCAGTGCACTCACTGGAGTCACCGGGGTTAATCACCATTGGTGCCAGTGCACTCTCTGGAGTCACCGGGGTGCATCCCCAGTGGTGCCAGTGCACTCTCTGGAGTCACCGGGGTGCATCCCCAGTGGTACCAGTGCACTCTCTGGAGTCACCGGGGTGCATCCCCAGTGGTGCCAGTGCACTCTCTGGAGTCACCGGGGTGCATCTCCAGTGGTGCCAGTGCACTCTCTGGAGTCACTGCAGTGCATCCCCAGGTGTGGCAGTGCACTCTCTGGAGTCACCGGGGTGCATCTACAGTGGTTCCAGTGCGCTCTCTGGACTCACTGCAGTGCATCCCCAGTGGTGCCAGTGCACTCCCTGGACTCACTGCACTGCATCCCCAGTTGTACCAGTGCACTCTCTGGACTCACGGCACTACATCCCCAGTGGTGCCAGTGCACTCCGTGGACTCACCGGGGTGCTTCCCCAGTGGTGCCAGTGCACTCTCTGGAGTCACTGCAGTGCATCCCCAGTGGTGCCAGTGCACTCCCTGAACTCACCGGGGTGCATCCCCAGTGGTGCCAGTGCACTCTCTGGACTCACTGCACTGCATCCCCAGTGGTGCCAGTGCACTCCCTGAACTCACCGGGGTGCATCCCCAGTGGTGCCAGTGCACTCTCTGGGCTCACTGCAATGCATCCCCAGTGGTGTCAGTGCACTCCTGGACTCACTGCACTGCATCTCCACTGGTGCCAGTGCACTCTCTGGACTCACTGCACTGCATCCCTAGTGGTGCCAGTGCACTCTCTGGACTCACCGCACTGCATCCCCAGTGGTGCCAGTGCACTCTCTGGAGTCACTGCACTGCATCCCCAGTGGTGCCAGTGCACTCCCTGGACTCACTGCAGTGCATCCCCAGTGGTGCCAGTGCACTCCCTTGACTCACACGGGTGTATCCCCAGTAGTGCCAGTGCACACTCTGGACTCACTGCACTGCATCCCCAGTGGTGCAAGTGCACTCCTTGGACTCACCGGGGTGCATCCCCAGTGGTGCCAGTGCACTCTCTGGACTCACTGCACTGCATCCCCAGGGGTGGCAGTGCACTCTCTGGACTCACTGCAGTGCATCCCCAGTGCTGCCAGTGCGCTCTCTGGACTCACCGGGATGCATCCCCAGTGGTTCCAGTGCACTCCCTGGACTCTCTGCACTGCATCCCCAGTGGTGCCAGTGCACTCCCTGGACTCACTGCACTGCATCCCCAGTGGAGCCAGTGCACTTTCTGGACTCACTGCACTGCATCGCCAGTGCTGCCTGTGCACTCCCTGGACTAACCGGGGTGCATCCCCAGTGGTGCCAGTGCACTCTCTGGAACCACTGCACTGCATTCCCAGTGGTTCAAGTGCACTCCCTGGACTCACCGGGGTGCATCCCCAGTGGTGCCAGTGCACTCTCTGGACTCACTGCACTGCATCCCCAGTGGTGCCAGTGCACTCCCTGGACTCACTGCACTGCATCCCCAGTGGTGCCAGAGCACTCTCTGGACTCACTCCACTGCATCACCAGTGGTGACAGTGCACTCTCTCGACTCACTGCACTGCATCCCCAGTGGTGCCAGTGCACTCTCTGGACACACTGCACTACATCCCCAGTGGTGCCAGTGCACTCTCTGGAGTCACTGCACTGCATCCCCAGTGGTGCCAGTGCACTCCGTGGACTCACCAGGGTGCATGACAAGTGGAGCCAGTGCACTCTCTGGACTCACTGCACTGCATCCCCAGTGGTGCCAGTGCACTCTCTGGACTCACTGTACTGCATCCCCAGTGGTGCCAGTGCACTCCCTGGACTCACTGCACTGCATCCCCAGTGGTGCCAGTGCACTCCCTGGATTCACTGCACTGCATCCCCTGTAATGCCAGTGCACTCTCTGGACTCACTGCACTGCATCCCCAGTGGTGCCAGTGCACTCTCTGGACTCACTGCACTGCATCTCCAGTGGTGCCAGTGCACTCCCTCGACTCACTGCACTGCATCCACAGTGGTGACAGTGCACTCTCTGGACTCACTGCACTGCATCCCCAGTGGTGCCAGTGCACTCTCTGGACTCACTGCACTGCATCCCTAGTGGTGCCAGTGCACTCCCTGGACTCACCGCACTGCATCCCTAGTGGTGCCAGTGCACTCTCTGGACTCACTGCACTGCATCCCCAGTTGTGCCAGTGCACTCCCTGGACTCACTGCACTGCATCCCCAGTGGTGCCAGTGCACTCCCTTGACTCACACGGGTGTATCCCCAGTAGTGCCAGTGCACTCTCTGGAGTCACTGCACTGCATCCCCAGTGGTGCAAGTGCACTCCTTGGACTCACCGGGGTGCATCCCCACTGGTGCCAGTGCACTCTCTGGACTCAATGCACTGCATCCCCAGTGGTGCCAGTGCACTCTCTGGAATCACTGCACTGCATCCCCAGTGGTGCCAGTGCACTCTCTGGACTCACTGCAGTGCATCTCCAGTAGTGCCAGTGCACTCTCTGGACTCACTGCACTGAATCCCCAGTGGTGCCAGTGCACTCTCTGGACTCACTGCACTGCATCCCCAGTGGTGCCAGTGCACTCCCTGGACTCACTGCACTGCAGTCCCAGTGGTGCCAGTGCACTCTCTGGACTCACTGCACTGCATCCCCAGTGGTGCCAGTGCACTCTCTGGACTCACTGCACGGCATCCCCAGTGGTGCCAGTGCACTCCATGGACTCACCAGGGTGCATCCCCAGTGGTGCCAGTGCACTCTCTGGACTCACTGCAGTGCATCCCCAGTGGTGCCAGTGCACTCCCTGGACTCACTGCACTGCATCACCAGTGGTGCCAGTGCACTCTCTGGACTCACGGCACTACATCCCCAGTGGTGCCAGTGCACTCCGTGGACTCACCGGGGTGCTTCCCCACTGGTGCCAGTGCACTCTCTGGACTCACTGCACTACATCCCCAGTGGTGCCAGTGCACTCCCTGAACTCACCGGGGTGCATACCCAGTGGTGCCAGTGCACTCTCTGGACTCACTGCACTGCATCCCCAGTGGTGCCAGTGCACTCCCTGAACTCACCGGGGTGCATCCCCAGTGGTGCCAGTGCACTCTCTGGGCTCACTGCAATGCATCCCCAGGGGTGTCAGTGCACTCCTGGACTCACTGCACTGCATCCCCACTGGTGCCAGTGCACTCTCTGGACTCACTGCACTGCATCCCCAGTGGTGCCAGTGCACTCTCTGGACTCACTGCACTGCATCCTCAGTGGTGCCAGTGCACTCTCTGGACTCACTGCACTGCATCCCCAGGGGTGGCAGTTCACTCTCTGGAGTCACTGCAGTGCATCTACAGTGGTGCCAGTGCACTCTCTGGAGTCACCGGGGTGCATCCCCAGTGGTTCCAGTGCACTCTCTGGAGTCACCGGAGTGCATCCCCAGTGGTGCTAGTATACTCTCTGGAGTCTTTGGAGTGCATCCCCAGTGGTGCCAGTGCACTCTCTGGAGTCACCGGGGCGCATCCCCAGTGGTGCTAGTGCACTCTCTGGAGTCACAGGGGTGCATCGCAAGTAGTGACAGTGTAATCTCTGGAGTCACTGCAGTGCACCTCCAGTGGTGCCAGTGCACTCTCTGGAGTCACTGCAGTGCATCCCCAGTGGTGCCAGTACACTCTCTGGAGTCACCAGGCTGCATCCCCAGTGGTGCCAGTGCACTCTCTGGAGTCACCGAGTTGCATCCCCAGTGGTGCCAGTGCAATCTCTGGAGTCACTGCAGTGCATCTCCAAGGGTGCGAGTGCACTCTCTGGAGACACTGCAGTGCATCCCCAGTGGTGTTAGTGCACTCTCTGGAGTCACCGGGGTGCATCCCCAGTGCTGCCAGTGCACTCTCTGGAGTCACTGCAGTGCATCTCCAGTGGTGCCAGTGCACTCTCTGGAGTCACTGCAGTGCATCTTCAGTGGTGCCAGTGCACTCTATGGAATCACCGGGGTGCATCCCCAGCGGTGCCAGTGCACTCTCTGGAGTCACCAAGGTGCATCCCCAGTGGTGCCAGTGCACTCTCTGGAGTGACTGCACTGCATCTCCAGTGGTGCCAGTGCACTCTCTGGAGTCACTGCAGTGCATCCCCAGTGGTGCCAGTGCACTCTCTGGAGTCACCGGGGTGCATCCCCAGTGCTGGCAGTGCACTCTCTGGAGTCTCCGGAGTGCATACCCAGTGGTGCCAGTGCACTCACTGGACTGACCGGGGTTCATCACCATTGGTGCCAGTGCACTCTATGCAGTCACCAGGGTGCATCCCCAGTGGTGCCAGTGAACTCTCTGGAGTCACCGGGCTGCATCCCCAGTGGTACCAGTGCACTCTCTGGAGTCACCGAGTTGCATCCCCAGTGGAGCCAGTACACTCTCTGGCGTCACCGGGGTCCATCCCCAGTAGATCCAGTGCACTCTCTGGAGTCACTGCAGTGCACAGCCAGTGGTGCCAGTGCACTCTCTCGAGTCACTGCAGTGCATCCCCAGTGGTGCCAGTGCACCCTCTGGACTCACCGGGGTGCATCCCCAGTGGAGCCAGTGCACTCTCTGGAGTCACCGGGGTGCATCCCCAGTGGTACCAGTGCACTCTCTGGAGTCACCGGGGTGCATACCCAGTGGTGCCAGTGCACTCTCTGGAGTCACAGGGGTGCATCCCCAGTGGTGCCAGGGCACTCTCTGGAGTCACCGGAATGCATCCCCAGAGGTGCTAGTGCACTCTCTGGAGTCATTTGAGTGCATCCCCAGTGCTGCCAGTGCACTCTCTGGAGTCTCCGGAGTGCACCCCAGAGGTGCCAGTGCACTCTCTGGAGTAACTGGGGTGCATCCCCAGTGGTGCCAGTGCACTCTCTGGAGTCACCGGGGTGCATCCCCAGTGGTGCTAGTGCACTCTCTGGAGTCACCGGGGTGCATCCCCAGTAGTGCCAGTGAACTCTCTGGAGTCACTGGGGTGCATCACCAGTGCTGCCAGTGCACTCTCTGGAGTCTCCGGAGCGCATCACCAGTGGTGCCAGTGCACTCTCCGGAGTCACTGCAGTGCATCCCCAGTGGTGCCAGTGCACTCTCTGGACTCACTGCAGTGCATCTCCAGTGGTGCCAGTGCACTCTCTGGAGTCACTACAGTGCATACCCAGTGGTGCCAGTACACTCTCTGGAGTTACTGCACTGCATCTCCAGTGCTGCCAGTGTACTCTCTGGAGTCACTGCAGTGCATCTCCAGTGGTGCCAGTGCACTCTCTGGAGTCACTGCAGTGCATCACCAGTGGTGCCAGTGCACTCTCTGGAGTCTCCAGAGTGCATCCCCAGCGGTGCCAGTGCACTCTCTGGAGTCACCGGGGTGCATCCCCAGTGGTGCCAGTGCACTCTCTGGACTCACCGGGGTGCATCCCCAGTGGTGCTAGTGCACTCTCTGGAGTCACCGGGGTGCATCGCAAGTAGTGACAGTGCAATCTCTGGAGTCACTGCAGTGCATCTCCAGTGGTGCTAGTGCACTCTCTGGAGTCACTGCAGTGCATCCCCAGTGGTGCCAGTGCACTCTCTGGAGTCACCGGGGTGCAAAACCAGTGCTGCCAGTGCACTCTCTGGAGTCACTGCAGTGCATACCCACGGGTGGCAGTGCACTCTCTGGAGTCACTGCAGTGCATCTACAGTGGTGCCAGTGCACTCTCTGGAGTCACCGGGGTGCATCCCCAGTGGTTCCAGTGCACTCTCTGGAGTCACCGGAGTGGATCCCCAGTGGTGCTAGTACACTCTCTGGAGTCATTGGAGTGCATCCCCAGTGGTGCCAGTGCACTCTCTGGAGTCACCGGGGTGCATCCCCAGTGGTGCTAGTGCACTCTCTGGAGTCACAGGGGTGCATCGCAAGTAGTGACAGTGTAATCTCTGGAGTCACTGCAGTGCATCCCCAGTGGTGCCAGTGAACTCTCTGGAGTAACTGGGGTGCATCCCCAGTGGTGCCAGTGCACTCTCTGGAGTCACCGGGGTGCATGCCCAGTGGTGCTAGTGCACTCTCTGGAGTCACCGGGGTGCATCCCCAGTGGTGCCACTGAACTCTCTGGAGTCACCGGGGTGCATCCCCAGTGGTGCCAATGCACTCTCTGGAGTCACTGCACTGCATCCCCAGTGGTGCCAGGGCACTCTCTCCAGTCACCGGGGTCGAAACCCCCAGTGGTGCAAGTGCACTCTCTGGAGTCACTGCAGTGCATCTCCAGTGGTGCCAGTGCACTTTCTGGAGTCACTGCAGTGCATCTCTAGCCGTGCCAGTGCACTCTCTGGAGTCACTGCAGTGCATCTCTAGCCGTCCCAGTGCACTCCCTGGAGTCACTGCAGTGCATCCCCAGTGGTGCCAGTGCACTCTCTGGAGTCATTGGAGTGCATCCCCAGTGGTGCCAGTGCACTCTCTGGAGTCACCGGGGTGCATCCCCAGTGGTGCTAGTGCACTCTCTGGAGTCACCGGGGTGCATCCCCACTGGTGCCAGTGAACTCTCTGGAGTCACCGGGGTGCATCCCCAGTGCTGCCAGTGCACTCTCTGGACTCACTGCAGTGCATCCCCAGTGGTGCCAGTGCACTCTCTGGAGTCACTGCAGTGCATCTCCAGCGGTGCCAGTGCACTCTCTGGAGTCACTGCAGTGCATCCCCAGTGGTGCCAGTACACTCTCTGGAGTTACTGCAGTGCATCTCCAAGGGTGCCAGTGCACTCTCTGGAGACACTGCACTGCATCCCCTGTGGTGTTAGTGCACTCTCTGGAGTCACCGGGGTGCATCCCCAGTGGTGCCAGTGCACTCTCTGGAGTCACTGCAGTCCACATCCAGTGGTGATAGTGCACTCTCTGGAATCACCGGGGTGCATCCCCAGCGGTGCCAGTGCACTCTCTGGAGTCACCGGGGTGCATCCCCAGTGGTGCCAGTGAACTCTCTGGAGTCACCGGGGTGCATCCCCAGCGGTGCCAGTGCACTCTCTGGAGTCACCGGGGTGCATCCCCAGTGGTGCCAGTGAACTCTCGGGAGTCACTGCAGTGCATCACCAGTGGTGCCAGTGTACTCTCTGGATCCTCCGGAGTGCATACCCAGTGGTGCCAGTGCAATCACTGGAGTCACCGGGGTTCATCGCTAGTGGTGCCAGTGCGCTCTCTGGAGTCACCGGGGTGCATCCCCAGTGGTGCCAATTCACTCTCTGGAGTCACTGCAGTGCATCCCCAGTGGTACCAGTGCACTCTCTGGAGTCACCGGGGTGCATCCCCAGTGGTGCCAATTCACTCTCTGGAGTCACTGCAGTGCATCCCCAGTGGTACCAGTGCACTCTCTGGAGTCACCGGGGTACATCCCCAGTGGTGCCAGTGCACTCTCTCGAGTCTCCGGGGTGCATCCCCAGTGGTGCCAGTGCACTCACTGGAGTCACCGGGGTTAATCACCATTGGTGCCATTGCACTCTCTGGAGTCACCGGGGTGCATCCCCAGTGGTGCCAGCGCACTCTCTGGAGTCACCGGGGTGCATCCCCAGTGGTGCCAGTGCACTCTCTGGAGTCACCGGGGTGCATCTGCAGTGGTGCCAGTGCACTCTCTGGAGTCACTGCAGTGCATCCCCAGGTGTGGCAGTGCACTCTCTGGAGTAACCGGGGTGCATCTACAGTGGTGCCAGTGCACTCTCTGGAGTCACTGGGGTGCATCCGAAGTGGTTCCAGTGCGCTCTCTGGACTCACTGCAGTGCATCCCCAGTGGTGCTAGTACACTCTCTGGAGTCATTGGAGTGCATCCCCAGTGGTGTTAGTGCACTCTCTGGAGTCACCGGGGTGCATCCCCAGTGGTGCCAGTGCACTCTCTGGAGTCACTGCAGTGCATCTCCAGTGGTGCCAGTGCACTCTCTGGAATCACCGGGGTGCATCCCCAGCGGTGCCAGTGCACTCTCTGGAGTCTTTGGAGTGCATCCCCAGTGGTGCCAGTGAACTCTCGGGAGTCACCGGGGTGCATCCCCAGTGCTGGCAGTGCACTCTCTGGATTCTCCGGAGTGCATCCCCAGTGGTGCCAGTGCACTCACTGGAGTCACCGGGGTTCATCACTAGTTGTGCCAGTGCGCTCTCCGGAGTCACCGGGGTGCATCCCCAGTGGTGCCAGTGCACTCTCTGGAGTCACTGCAGTGCATCCCCAGTGGTGCCACTGCACTCTCTGGACTCACCGGAGTACATCCCCAGTGGTGCCAGTGCACTCTCTGGAGTCTCCGGGGTGCATCCCCAGTGGTGCCAGTGCACTCTCTGGAGTCACCGGGGTGCATCCCCAGTGGTTCCACTGCACTCTCTGGAGTCACCGGAGTGCATCGCCAGTGGTGCTAGTACACTCTCTGGAGTCATTGGAGTGCATCCCCAGTGGTGCCAGTGCACTCTCTGGAGTCACCGGGGTGCATCCCCAGTGGTGCTAGTGCAGTCTCTGGAGTCACCGGGGTGCATCGCAAGTAGTGACAGTGCAATCTCTGGAGTCACTGCAGTGCATCTCCAGTGGTGCTAGTGCACTCTCTGGAGTCACTGCAGTGCATCCCCAGTGGTGCCAGTGCACTCTCTGGAGTCACCGGGGTGCAAAACCAGTGCTGCCAGTGCACTCTCTGGAGTCACTGCAGTGCATACCCACGGGTGGCAGTGTACTCTCTGGAGTCACTGCAGTACATCTACAGTGGTGCCAGTGCACTCTCTGGAGTCACCGGGGTGCATCCCCAGTGGTTCCAGTGCACTCTCTGGAGTCACCGGAGTGGATCCCCAGTGGTGCTAGTACACTCTCTGGAGTCATTGGAGTGCATCCCCAGTGGTGCCAGTGCACTCTCTGGAGTCACCGGGGTGCATCCCCAGTGGTGCTAGTGCACTCTCTGGAGTCACAGGGGTGCATCGCAAGTAGTGACAGTGTAATCTCTGGAGTCACTGCAGTGCATCCCCAGTGGTGGCAGTGCACTCTCTGGACTCACTGAAGTGCATCTCCAGTGGTCCCAGTGCACTCTCTGGACTCACCGGGGTGCATCCCCAGTGGTGCCAGTGCACTCTCTGGAGTCTCCAGAGTGCATACCCAGTGGTGCCAGTGCACTCTCTGGAGTCATTTGAGTACATCCCCAGTGCTGCCAGTGCACTCTCTGGAGTCTCCGGAGTGCACCCCAGCGGTGCCAGTGCACTCTATGGAGTAACTGGGGTGCATCCCCAGTGGTGCCAGTGTACTCTCTGGAGACACCGGGGTGCATTCCCAGTGGTGCTAGTGCACTCTCTGGAGTAACTGGGGTGCATCCCCAGTAGTGCCAGTGAACTCTCTGGAGTCACCGGGGTGCATCACCAGTGCTGCCAGTGCACTCTCTGGAGACTCCGGAGCGCATCACCAGTGGTGCCAGTGCACTCTCTGGAGTCACTGCAGTGCATCCCCAGTGGTGCCAGTGCACTCTCTGGAGTCACTGCAGTGCCTCTCCAGTGATGCCCGTGCACTCTCTGGATTCACTGCAGTGTATCCCCAGTGGTGCCAGTACACTCTCTGGAGTTACTGCAGTGCATCTCCAGTGGTGCCAGTGCACTCTCTGGAGTCACTGCAGTGCGTCTCCAGTGGTGCCAGTGCTCTCTCTGGAGTCACCGGGGTGCATCCCCAGTGGTGCCAGTGCAATCTCTGGAGTCACTGCAGTACATCTCCAAGGGTGCCAGTGCACTCTCTGGAAACACTGCATTGCATCCCCTGTGGTGTTAGTGCACTCTCTGGAGTCACCGGGGTGCATCCCCAGTGGTGCCAGTGCACTCTCTGGAGTCACTGCAGTGCACCTCCAGTGGTGATAATGCACTCTCTGGAATTACCCGGGTGCATACCCAGCGGTGCCAGTGCACTCTCTGGAGTCACCGGGGTGCATCCCCAGTGGTGCCAGTGAACTCTCTGGAGTCACCGGGGTGCATCCCCAGCGGTGCCAGTGCACTCTCTGGAGTCACCGGGGTGCATCCCCAGTGGTGCCAGTGAACTCTCGGGAGTCACCGGGGTGCATCCCCAGTGCTGGCAGTGCACTCTCTGGATTTTCCGGAGTGCATCCCCAGTGGTGCCAGTGCACTCAATGGAGTCACCGGGGTTCATCGCTAGTGGTGCCAGTGCGCTCTCTGGAGTCACCGGTGTGCATCCCCAGTGGTGCCAATTCACTCTCTGGAGTCACTGCAGTGCATCCCCAGTGGTACCAGTGCACTCTCTGGAGTCACCGGGGTGCATCCCCAGTGCTGCCAGTGCACTCTCTGGAGTCACTGCAGTGCATCCCCAGTGGTGCCAGTGCACTCTCTGGAGTCACTGCAGTGCATCTCCAGCGGTGCCAGTGCACTCTCTGGAGTCACTGCAGTGCATCCCCAGTGGTGCCAGTACACTCTCTGGAGTTACTGCAGTGCATCCCCAGTGGTGCCAGTGCACTCTCTGGAGTCACCGGGGTGCATCCCCAGTGGTGCCAGTGCACTCTCTGGAGTCACTGCAGTGCATCTCCAGTGGTGCCAGTGCACTCTCTGGAGTCACCGGGGTGCATCCCCAAGGGTGCCAGTGCAATCTCTGGAGTCACTGCAGTGCATCTCCAAGGGTGCCAGTGCACTCTCTGGAGACACTGCACTGCATCCCCTGTGGTGCCAGTGCACTCTCTGGAGTCACCGGGGTGCATCCCCAGTGGTGCCTTTGCACTCTCTGGATTCACTGCAGTGCACCTCCAGTGGTGCCAGTGCACTCTCTGGAATCACCGGGGTGCATCCCCAGCGGTGCCAGTGCACTCTCTGGAGTCACCGGGGTGCATCCCCAGTGGTGCCAGTGCACTCTCTGGAGTCACCGGGGTGCATCCCCAGTGGTGCCAGTGCACTCTCTGGAGTCACCGGGGTGCATCCCCAGTGCTGGCAGTGCACTCTCTGGATTCTCCGGAGTGCATACCCAGCGGTACCAGTGCACTCACTGGAGTCACCGGGGTTCATCGCTAGTGGTGCTAGTGCGCTCTCTGGAGTCACCGTGGTGCATCCCCAGTGGTGCCAATGCACTCTCTGGAGTCACTGCAGTGCATCCCCAGTGGTACCAGTGCACTCCCTGGAGTCACCGGGGAGCATCCCCAGTGGTGCCACTGCACTCTTTGGAGTCACCGGGGTACATCCCCAGTGGTGCCAGTGTACTCTCTGGAGTCTCCGGGGTGCATCCCCAGTGGTGCCAGTGCACTCTCTGGAGTCACCGGGGTGCATCCCCAGTGGTTCCACTGCACTCTCTGGAGTCACCAGAGTGCATCTTCAGTGGTGCTAGTACACTCTCTGGAGTCATTGGAGTGCATCCCCAGTGGTGCCAGTGCACTCTCTGGAGTCACCGGGGTGCAACCCCAGTGGTGCTACTGCACTCTCTGGAGTCACCGGGGTGCATCGCAAGTAGTGACAGTGTAATCTCTGGAGTCACTGCAGTACATCTCCAGTGGTGCTAGTACACTCTCTGGAGTCACTGCAGTGCATCCCCAGTGGTGCCAGTGCACTCTCTGGAGTCACTGCAGTGCATCCCCAGGGGTGGCAGTGCACTCTCTGGAGTCACCGGGGTGCATCCCCAGTGGTGCCAGTGCACTCTCTGGAGTCACTGGGGTGCATCCCCAGTGGTTCCGGTGCACTCTCTGGAGTCACCGGAGTGCATCCCCAGTGGTGCTAGTACACTCTCTGGAGTCTTTGGAGTGCATCCCCAGTGGTGCCAGTGCACTCTCTGGAGTCACCGGGGTGCATCCCCAGTGGTGCTAGTGCACTCTCTGGAGTCAAAGGGGTGCATCGCAAGTAGTGACAGTGTAACCTCTGGAGTCACT
This sequence comes from Anser anser, assembly GCF_964211835.1. Classification (NCBI taxonomy): domain Eukaryota; kingdom Metazoa; phylum Chordata; class Aves; order Anseriformes; family Anatidae; genus Anser; species Anser anser. The sequence goes on from NW_028153951.1 coordinate 205,539, forward strand.
GCAGTGCATCTCCAGTGGTGCCAGTACACTCTCTGGAGTCACTGCAGTGCATCACCAGTGGTGCCAGTACACTCTCTGGAGTCACTGCAGTGCATCCCCAGTGGTGCCTGTACACTCTCTGGAGTCACCAGGGTGCATCCCCAGTGGTGCCAGTGCACTCTCTGGAGTCACTGCAGTGCATCTCCAGTGGTGCCAGTGCACTCTCTGGAGTCACCGAGTTGCATCCCCAGTGGTGCCAGTGCAATCTCTGGAGTCACTGCAGTGCATCTCCAAGGGTGCCAGTGCACTCTCTGGAGACACTGCAGTGCATCCCCAGTGGTGTTAGTGCACTCTCTGGAGTCACCGGGGTGCATCCCCAGTGGTGCCAGTGCACTCTCTGGAGTCACTGCCGTGCATCTCCAGTGGTGCCATTGCACTCTCTGGAGTCACTGCAGTGCATCTTCAGTGGTGCCAGTGCACTCTATAGAATCACCGGGGTGCATCCCCAGCGGTGCCAGTGCACTCTCTGGAGTCACCGGGGTGCATCCCCAGTGGTGCCAGTGCACTCTCTGGAGTGACTGCAGTGCATCTGCAGTGGTGCCAGTGCACTCTCTGGAGTCACTGCAGTGCATCCCCAGTGCTGGCAGTGCACTCTCTGGAGTCTCCGGAGTGCATACCCAGTGGTGCCAGTGCACTCATTGGAGTCACCGGGGTTCATCACCATTGGTGCCAGTGCACTCTCTGCCATCACCGGGGTGCATCCCCAGTGGTGCCAGTGCACTCTCTGGAGTCACCGGGCTGCATCCCCAGTGGTACCAGTGCACTCTCTGGACTCACCGGGGTGCATCCCCAGTGGTGCCAGTGCACTCTCTGGCGTCACCGGGGTCCATCCCCAGTGGTGCCAGTGCACTCTCTGGAGTCTCCGGGGTGCATCCCCAGTGGTACCAGTGCACTCTCTGGAGTCACAGGGGTGCGTCCCCAGTGGTGCCAGTGCACTCTCTGGAGTCACCGGGCTGCATACCCAGTGGTGCCCGTGCACTCAATGGAGTCACTGCAGTGCATCCCCAGTGGTGCCAGTGCACTCTCTGGAGTCACTGCAGTGCATCCCCAGTGGTGGCAGTGCACTCTCTGGACTCACTGAAGTGCATCTCCAGTGGTGCCAGTACACTCTCTGGACTCACCGGGGTGCGTCCCCAGTGGTGCCAGTGCACTCTCTGGACTCACCGGGGTGAATCTCCAGTGGTGCCAGTGCACTCTCTGGACTCACCAGGGTGCATCCCCAGTGGTGCCAGTGCACTCTCTGGACTCACTGCAGTGCATCCCCAGTGGTGCCAGTGCACTCTCTGGAGTCACTGCAGTGCATCCCCAGTGGTGCCAGTGCACTCTCTGGAGTCATTGGAGTGCATCTCCAGTGGTGCCAGTGCACTCTCTGGAGTCACTGCAGTGCGTCCCCACTGGTGCCAGTGCACTCTCTGGAGTCACCGGGGTGCATCCCCAGTGCTGGCAGTGCACTCTCTGGAGTCTCCGGAGTGCATCTCCAGTGGTGCCAGTGCACTCACTGGAGTCACCGGGGTTCATCGCCATTGGTGCCACTGCACTCTCTGGCGTCACCGGGGTGAATCTCCAGTGGTGCCAGTGCACTCTCTGGACTCACCGGGGTGCATCCCCAGTGGTGCCAGTGCACTCTCTGGACTCACTGCAGTGCATCCCCAGTGGTGCCAGTGCACTCTCTGGAGTCACTGCAGTGCATCTACAGTGGTGCCAGTGCACTCTCTGGAGTCACCGGGGTGCATCCCCAGTGGTGCTAGTGCACTCTCTGGACTCACCGGGGTGAATCTCCAGTGCTTCCAGTGCACTCTCTGGAGTCACCGGGGTGCATAACCAGTGGTGGCAGTGCACTCTCTGGAATCACTGCAGTGCATCTCCAGTGGTGCCAGTGCACTCTCTGGAGTCACCGGGGTGCAACTCCAGTGCTGCCAGTGCACTCTCTGGAGTCACTGCAGTGCATACCCAGGGGTGGCAGTGCACTCTCTGGAGTCACTGAAGTACATCTCCAGTGGTGCCAGTATACTCTCTGGACTCACCGGGGTGCATCCCCAGTGGTGCCAGTGCACTGTCTGGACTCACTGCCGTGCATCTCCAGTGGTGCCAGTGCACTCTCTGGAGTCACCGGTGTGAATCTCCAGTGGTGCCAGTGCACTCTCTGGAGTCACTGCAGTGCATCCCCAGTGGTGCCAGTGCACTTTCTGGAGTCACCGGGGTGCATCTCCAGTGGTGCCAGTGCACTCTCTGGAGTCACTGCAGTGCATCTCTAGTGGTGCCAGTGCACTCACTGGAGTCACTGCAGTGCATCCCCAGTGGTGCCAGTGCACTCTCTGGAGTCACCGGAGTGCATCCCCAGTGGTGCCAGTGCACTCTCTGGACTCACCGGGGTGCATCCCCAGTGGTGCCAGTGCACTCTCTGGAGTCACTGCTGTGCATCTCCAGTGGTGGCAGTGCACTCCCTGGAGTCACTGCAGTGCATCTCCAGTGGTGCCAGTGCACTCTCTGGAATCACTGCAGTGCATCTCCAGTGGTGCCAGTACACTCTCTGGAGTCTCAGCAGTGCATCTCCAGTGGTGCCAGTGCACTCACTTGGGACACTGCAGTGCATCCCCAGTGGTGCCAGTGCACTCTCTGGAGTCACCGGGGTACATCCCCAGTGGTGCCAGTGCACTCTCTGGACTCGCCGGAGTGCATCCCCAGAGGTGCCAGTGCACTCTCTGGATTAACTGGGGTGCATCCCCAGTGGTGCCAGTGCACTCTCTGGACTCACTGCAGTGCATCTCCAGTGGTGCCAGTGCACTCTCTGGACTCACTGCAGTGCATCTCCAGTGGTGCCAGTGCACTCTCTCGAGTCACCGGGGTGCATCCCCAGTGGTGCCAGTGCACTCTGCTGAGTCACCGGGGTGCATCTCCAGTGGTGCCAGTATACTCTCTGGACTCTCCGGGGTGCATCCCCAGTGGTGCCAGTGCACTGTCTGGACTCACTGCCGTGCATCTCCAGTGGTGCCAGTGCACTCTCTGGAGTCACCGGTGTGAATCTCCAGTGGTGCCAGTGCACTCTCTGGAGTCACTGCAGTGCATCTCCAGTGGTGCCAGTGCACTTTCTGGAGTCACCGGGGTGCATCTCCGGTGGTGCCAGTGCACTCTCTGGAGTCACTGCAGTGCATCTCTAGTGGTGCCAGTGCACTCACTGGAGTCACTGCAGTGCATCCCCAGTGGTGCCAGTGCACTCTCTGGAGTCACCGGAGTGCATCCCCAGTGGTGCCAGTGCACTCTCTGGACTCACCGGGGTGCATCCCCAGTGGTGCCAGTGCACTCTCTGGAATCACTGCAGTGCATCTCCAGTGGTGCCAGTACACTCTCTGGAGTCTCAGCAGTGCATCTCCAGTGGTGCCAGTGCACTCACTTGGGACACTGCAGTGCATCCCCAGTGGTGCCAGTGCACTCTCTGGAGTCACCGGGGTACATCCCCAGTGGTGCCAGTGCACTCTCTGGACTCGCCGGAGTGCATCCCCAGAGGTGCCAGTGCACTCTCTGGATTAACTGTTGTGCATCCCCAGTGGTGCCAGTGCACTCTCTGGACTCACTGCAGTGCATCTCCAGTGGTGCCAGTGCACTCTCTGGACTCACTGCAGTGCATCTCCAGTGGTGCCAGTGCACTCTCTCGAGTCACCGGGGTGCATCCCCAGTGGTGCCAGTGCACTCTGCTGAGTCACCGGGGTGCATCTCCAGTGGTGCCAGTATACTCTCTGGACTCACCGGGGTGCATCCCCAGTGGTGCCAGTGCACTGTCTGGACTCACTGCCGTGCATCTCCAGTGGTGCCAGTGCACTCTCTGGAGTCACCGGTGTGAATCTCCAGTGGTGCCAGTGCACTCTCTGGAGTCACTGCAGTGCATCTCCAGTGGTGCCAGTGCACTTTCTGGAGTCACCGGGGTGCATCTCCAGTGGTGCCAGTGCACTCTCTGGAGTCACTGCAGTGCATCTCTAGTGGTGCCAGTGCACTCACTGGAGTCACTGCAGTGCATCCCCAGTGGTGCCAGTGCACTCTCTGGAGTCACCGGAGTGCATCCCCAGTGGTGCCAGTGCACTCTCTGGACTCACCGGGGTGCATCCCCAGTGGTGCCAGTGCACTCTCTGGAGTCACTGCTGTGCATCTCCAGTGGTGGCAGTGCACACTCTGGAGTCACTGCAGTGCATCTCCAGTGGTGCCAGTGCACTCTCTGGAATCACTGCAGTGCATCTCCAGTGGTGCCAGTACACTCTCTGGAGTCTCAGCAGTGCATCTCCAGTGGTGCCAGTGCACTCACTTGGGACACTGCAGTGCATCCCCAGTGGTGCCAGTGCACTCTCTGGAGTCACCGGGGTACATCCCCAGTGGTGCCAGTGCACTCTCTGGACTCGCCGGAGTGCATCCCCAGAGGTGCCAGTGCACTCTCTGGATTAACTGGGGTGCATCCCCAGTGGTGCCAGTGCACTCTCTGGACTCACTGCAGTGCATCTCCAGTGGTGCCAGTGCACTCTCTCGAGTCACCGGGGTGCATCCCCAGTGGTGCCAGTGCACTCTGCTGAGTCACCGGGGTGCATCCCCAGTGGTGCCAGTGCACTCTGCTGAGTCACCGGGGTGCATCTCCAGTGGTGCCAGTGCACTCTCTGGACTCACTGCAGTGCATCTCCAGTGGTGCCAGTGCACTCTCTGGAGTCACCGGGGTGCATCCCCAGTGGTGCCAGTGCACTCTCTGGAGTTACCGGGGTGCATCCCCAGTGGTGCCAGGGCACTCTCTGGAGTCACCAGAGTGCAACCCAAGTAGTGCCAGTGCACTCTCTGGAGTCACCCGGGTGCATCGCCAGTGGTGGCAGGGCACTCTCTGGTGTCACCGGGGTGCATCCCCAGCGGTGCCAGTGCGCTCTCTGGAGTCACTGCAGTGCATCCCCAGTGGTGCCAGTGCACTCTCTGGAGTCACTGGAGTGCACTGGGGAGTCACAGGCGTGGATCCTCAGGTGTGCCTGGGGTCCCCCTGCTAGTCACCGGTTTGGGTCCACGGGGGTGCCAGGGGTCCCACTGGGAGTCACCAAGATGGGTCCTCGGGGGTGCCCGTGGACCCGCTGGAGTGACAAGGGCGGGTCCTCGGGGTGCCCAAGGACCTGCGTGGGAGTCACCGGGGTGCGTCCTCAGGTGTGCCCATGACCACGCTGGAAGTCACCGGGCTGGTACTTGGGGGTGCATGGGGTCCCGCCAGGATTCACAGGGGTGGGTCCTCGGGGGTGTCCTTGTACCCGCTGGGAGTCACGAGGGCGGGTCCTCGGGGGTGCACGTGGACCCGCTGGGAGTCACCGGGGTGGGTCCTAGGGGGTGGCGGTGGACCTGCTGGGAGTCACCAGGGTGGGTCCGCCTGGGGTGACCGTACACCCGCTGGGAGTCACCGGGTGGGTCCTCGGGGTTGCCCGTGGACCTGCTGGGAGTCACCGGAGTGGGTACTCAGGGCTGTCCTGGGTCCTGCTGGAAGTCACTGGTGTGGGTCCTCGGGGGTGCCCGTGGACCCTATGGGAGTCAAGGGGTGGGTCCTCGGCCGTGCACGTGGACCTGCAGGGAGTCACGGGGGTGGGTCCTTGGGGGTGCCCGTTGACACGCTTCGAGTCACCGGGGTGGGTCCTCAGGGTTGCCCGTGGACCCGCTGGGAGTCACTGGGGTGTGTTCTCGGGGCTGCCCATGGACCCGCTGGGAGTCACCAGGGCGGGTCCTCGTGAGTGCCCATGTAACCGCTTAAAGTCCCCGGGGTGGGTTCTCGGGGGTACCCGTGGACCTGCTGAGAGTCACGGGGGTGCGTCCTCGGGTGTGGCCGTGGACCCGACGGGAGTCACGTGGGCCAGACCTCGGGGGTGTCCGTGGACCGCTGGGAGTCACCGGGGTGGGTCCTCGGGGGTGCAGGGAGTCCCTTCGGGAGTCACCGGGGTGGGTCCTTGGGGGTGGTCGTGGACCTGTTGGAAGTCACCGGGGTGTGCCCTCAGGGTTTCCCGTGGACTCGCTGGAAGTCACTGGGGTGGGTCCTCAGGGTTGCCCGGGGTCCCACTGGGAGTCACCGAAGTGGGTCCTCGGGGGTGCTGGTGGACACGTTGGGAGTCACCAACGTGGGTCCTCGGGGGTGGCCGTGGACCCGCTGGGAGTCACCGGGGTAGGCCCCTATGGGAGGCCGTGGACCGGCTGGGAGTCACCAGGGTGGGTCCTCGGGGTTGCCCGTGGACCTGCTGGGAGTCAACGCAGTGGGTCCTCGTGGGTTCCCGTGGACACTCTTCGATTAACCGGGGTGGGTCCTCGGGAGTGCCCATGGACCCGCTGGGAGACACCGTGGTGGGTCCTCGGGGGTACCCGGGGTCCTGCCGGGAGTCACCTGGGTGGGTCCTCGGGGGTGCCTTCATTCCCGCAGGGAGTCACTGGGGTGGATCCTCCGGGTTGCCCGTGGACCTGCTGGGAGTCACAGTGGTGGCTCCTCGAGGGTGCCCACTGACCCGCTGGGAATCACAGGGGTGGGTCCTCGGGTGTGCCCGTGGACCCGTCGGTAGTCTCCGGGTGGATCCTCGGGGGTGCCCTTGGACCCGCTAGGAGTAACCAGGGTGGGTCCTCCGGGGTGCCCCTTTACCCTGCCGGGAGTCACCGGGTGGGTCCTCGGGGTGCCCGTGGACCCTCTGGGAGTTACCGGGGTGGGTCCTCTGGGGTACCGGTAGACCCACAGGAAGTCACCGGGGCCGGTCCTCGGGGGTGCCCATGGACCCACTGGGAGTAACTGGGGCGGGTCCTCCGGGTTGGCTGTGGACACGCCGGGATTCACCGGCGTGGGTCTTCGGGGGTGCCCGTGGACATGCTGGGAATCACCGGGGTGGGTTCTCCATGGTGCCCGTGGACCCACTGGGAGTCAGCGGGGTAGGTCCTTCGGGGTGGCAGTGAACCCTCTGAGACTTACCGGGTGGGTCATTGGGTGTGCCTGTGGACCCGCTGGGAGTCACCTGGGTGGGTCCTCGGGGGTGCCCAAGGACCCGCTGGGAGTCACCGGGGTGGGTCCTTAGGGTGCCGGTTGACCCGCTGGGAGTCACCGCGGTTGGACCTCGGGGATGGCCGTGGACACGCTGGGATTAGCCGGGGTGGGTCCTTGGGGGTGGTCGTGGACCCGCTGGGAGTCATCGAGGTGGGTCCTCGGGTTGAACGTGGACTCGTTGGGAGTCACCTAGGTGGGTCCTCGGGGGTTCCCGTGGACCCGCTGGGAGTTACTGGGCTGGGTTCTCGGGTGTGTCCGTGGACTCGATGGGAGTCACCGGGGTGTGTCATGGGGGGTGGCCGTGCACCCGCTGGGAGTCACTGTGCCGGGTTCTCCGGGGTACACGGGGACACGCTGGGAGTCACGGGGGTTGGCCCTTCGGGTTGCCCGTGGACCCGCTTGGAGTCAGTGGGGTGGGTCCTCGGGGTTACCCACGGTCCTGCCGGGAGTCACCTGGGTTGGTCCTCGGGGGTGCCGCTGGTCCCGCTGGGAGTCAGTGGGGTGGGTCCACAGGGGTGCCTGGGGTCCTACCGGGAGTCACAGGGTTGGGTCCTTGGGGTTGGCCACAGACCCGATGGGAATGTCCGGGGTGGGTCCTCGGGGTGGCCCGGGGACACGCTGGGAGTCACCAGGGTGCATCCTCGGGGAAGCCATGTACCCGCGCTGAGTCACCGAGGTGGGTTCTTGGGGGTGGCTGTGCTCCCGCTGGGAGTCACCGGGGTAGGCCCTCGTGGGTGCCCGTGGACCCGCTGGGAGTCACCAAGGTGGGTCCTCGGGGGTGCAGGGAGTTCCTCCAGGAGTCACAGGGGTGGGTCCTCGGGGGTGCCGGTAGACTCGCTGGGAGTCACCGCCGTGGATCTTCTGGGGTGGCCGTGGACCCGCTGGGAGTCACCGGGGTGGGTCCTCGGGGGTGGCCGTGGACCCACTGGGAGTCACCGGGGTGGGTCCTCGAGGGTGCCCGTGGACACGCTTTGAGTCACCGGGGGGGGTCCCCAGGGGTGGCCGTGGACCCGCTGGGAGTCACCGCGGTGGGTCCTCGGGGGTGCCCGTGGACCCGCTGGGAGTCACTTGGCTGGGTTCTCGGGTGTGCCCGTTGACTCGTTGGGAGTCACCAGGGTGTTTCCAGGGGGGTGGCCATGGACCCACTGGGAGTCACCAGGGCGTGTTCTCCGGGGTACACGGGGACACGCTGGGAGTCACGGGGGTGGGCCCTTCTGGTTGCCCGTGGACCCGCTTGGAGTCACCGGGGTGGGTCCTCGGGGATGCCCGTGGACACGCTGTGAGTCACCGGGGTTGGTCTTCGGGGGTGCCGGGGGTTCCGCAGGGAGTCACTGGGGTGGGTCCACAGCGGTGCCTGGAGTCCCGCCGGGAGTCACAGGGTTGGTTCCTTTGGGGTGGCTGTGCACCCGCTGGGAGTCACCGGGGTAGGCCCCCGTGGGTGGCCGTGGACCTGCTGGGAGTCACCGGGATGGCTCCTCAGGGGTGCCCGTTGACACGCTGGAAGTCACCAGGGTGGATCCTCTGGGTTGCCCAGGGTCCCGCCGGGAGTCACCGGGGTGGGTCCTCGGGGTGTCTTGAGTCCCGCAGAGAGTCACCGGGGTGGGTACTCGGGGGTGGCCGTGGACCTGCTGGGAGTCACCGGACTGGGTCCTCCGGGATGCCCTTGAAACCACTAGGAGTCAATGGGGTGGGTCCTCGTGGGTGACCGGGGTCCCACCGGGTGTCACCGGGTTTGGTCCTTGGGGGTGCCCGTGGCCCCGATGGTGGGTCCCCTGGGGTAATTTGGGTACCGCAGGGAGTCACCGGGGTGGGTCCTCAGGGGTGGCTGTGGACCCGCTGGGAGTCACCGGGATTGGTTCCTCGGGGGTGGCTGTGGACCCGCTGGGAGTCACTGCGGTAGGCCCTCGTGGCAGGCCGTGGACCTGCTGGGAGTCACCAGGGTGGGTCCTCGAGGTTGCCTGTGGACCAGCTGGGAGTCACCGGGGTGGGTCCTCGGGGGTGGCCGTGGACCCGCTGGGAGTCACCGGAGTGGGTCCTCCGGGGTGCCCATGGAGCCGGTGGGAGTCACCGTGGCCGGTCCTCGGTGGTGCGCGTGGACCTGCTGGGAGTCAAAGGGGTGCCGGGGGTCATGCCAGGAGTTACAGGGGTGTGTCCACGGGATGCCTGGGGTCCCAGCGGGAGTCATCGCTGTGGGTCCTCAGGACTGCCCGTGGACCCGCTGGGAGTCACCGGGGCGGGTCCTCAGGGGTGCCCGTGGACCTGCTGGGAGTAACCGGGGAGGGTCCTAAGGGGTGGGGGAGGAGCCGCTGCGAGACACCGGGGCGGGTCCTCCGGGGGTGAGCGTGGACCCGCTGGGAGTTGCAGGGGTGGATCCTCCGGGGTACCCGTGCACCCAGCGGGAGTCACCAGGGCGGATCCTTCGGGGTGCCTGTGGACCTGCTGGGAGTAACCAGGTTGGGTCCTCTGCGGTTCCCGTGGACCCGCCAGGAGTCACCGACGTGGGTCCTCGGGGGTGCCCGTGGACCTGCTGTGAATCACCGGGGTGGGTTCTCCACGGTGCCCGTGGACCCACTGGGAGTCACCGGGGTGGGTCCTCGGGGGAGCCTGTGGACACACTCCGAGTCACTGGCGTGGGTTCTCAGGGGTGGCCGTGGATCCGATGGGAGTCACCGAGGTGGGTGTTCGGGGGTGCCTGTGGACCCGCTGGGAGTCACCGGGGTGGGTTCTCGGGGGTACCCGTGGACCCGGTGGGATTCACAGGGTGGGTCCTCTGGGGTGCCCGTGGACCCACTGGGAGTCACGAATGTTGGTCTTCAGGGGTGCCCATGAACCCGCTGGGAATCACCTGGATGGGTTCTCCACGGTGCCCGTGGACCCACTGGGAGTCACTGGGGTGGTTCCTCCAGGGTGGCAGTGGACCCGCTGGGAGTCACCAGGGTGAGTCTTCGGGAGTGCCCATGGACCTGATGGGAGTCACCGATGTAGGTCCTGGGGGTGCCCGTGGAACCTCTGGGAGTCACTGCGGTGGGTACTCGGGGGTGGCCGTGGACACGATGGGAGTCACCGGAGTGGGTGCTCGGGAGTGCCCATGGACCCACTGGGAATCACTGGGGTGGGTCCTCAGGGGTGCCCATGGACCAGCTGGGAGTCACCGATGTGGGTGTTCGGGGGTGACCATGGATCCGTTGGGAGTCACCGATGTGGGTCCTCGGGGGTGCGTGGACCCGCTGGGAGTCACCAGGTTGGGTCCTCGGGGGTAGCCGTGGACCTGCTGGGAGTCACCGAGGTGTGTCCTCCGGGGTTCCCGTGGACCCGCTGGGATTCACGGTTCCGGTCCTCAGGGGTGCCCGGGAACCCGCTGGGAGTCACCGGGGCGGGTCCTCCGGTGTTCCCGTGGACCCGCTGGGAGTCACCGGGGCGGGTCCTCTGGGGTGCCCTTAGACCCGATGGGAGTCAACGGGGTTGGTCCTCGGGGGTGCCTTGGATCCCGTCGGGAGTCACCTGGGTGTGTCCTCGGGGATTTTCCATGGACCCGCTGGGAGTCACCGGGGTGGGTCCTCCGGGGTTCCCCGTGGACCCGCTGGGAGTCACCGGGGTGGGTCCTTGGGGTTTTCCTGTGGACCCGCCGGGAGTCACCGGGGTGGGTCCTCGGGTGTGCCCGTGGACCCGCTGGGATTCACCAGGGTGGGTACTAGGGGATACCCGTGGACCCGCTGGGACTCACCGGGGTGGGTTCTCATGGGTTCCCGGGATCCCACTGGGAGTCAACGGGGTGGGTCCTCGGGGGTACTTTTGGTTCCACCAGCAGTAACCGGCGTGGGTCCTCGGGGATGTCTGTGGACCCACTCGGAATCACCGGGAGGGGTTCTCCACGGTGCCCGTGGACCCACTGGGAGTCACCGGGGTGGGTCCTGGGGGGTTGCCCATATACCAGCTGGGAGTCACCGGGGTGGGTCCTCGGGAGTGCCCATGGACCCGCTGGGAGTCACTGGGGTGGGTCCTCGGGGATGCCCTTTGACACGCTGGGAGTCACCGGGGTGGGTCCTCGGGGATACCCTTTGACATGCTAGGAGTCACCGGGGTGGGTCCTCGGGAGTGCCCATGGACACGCTGGGAGTCACCGGGGTGGGTCTCCGCGGTGGCAGTGGACCTTCTGGAAGTCACCGAGATGGGTCCTCAGGGATGCCCGTGGACCCTCTGGGAATCACCGGGAGGGGCTCTCCACGGTGCCCGTGGACCCACTGGGAGTCACCGGGGTAGGTCCTTCGGCGTGGCAGTGGACCCTCTTGGTGTCACCGGGGCGGGTCGTCGGGGGTGCCTTGGGTCCCGTCAGGAGTCACCTAGGTGGGTCCTCTGGGATTTCCCGTGGACCCGCTGGGAGTCACCGGGGTGGGTCCTCGGGGGTTGCCCATATACCCGCTGGGAGTCACCGGGGTGGGTCCTCAGGAGTGCCCATGGACCCGATGGGAGTCACCGATGTGGGTCCTGGGGTGCCCGTGGAACCACTGGGAGTCACCAGGGTGGGTCCTCGGGGGTGGCTGTGGACCCGCTGGGAGTCACCAGGGTGTGTCCTCGGGGGTGGCCGTGGACCTGCTGGGAGTCACCATGGCCAGTCCTTGGGGGTGCCCGTGGACCCGCTGGGAGTCACCAGGGTGGGTTCTCGTGGGTTCCCTGGATCCCGCTGGGAGTCAACGGGGTGGGTTCTCGGGGGTATTTTTGGTACCCCTGGAAGTAACCGGCGTGGGTCCTCGGGGATGCCCGTGGATCCGCAGGGAGTCACCATAGTGGGTCTTCGGGGGTGACCGTGGACCCACTGGGAGTCACCGGGGCGGGTCCTCGGGGGTGCCTTGGGTCCCGTAAGGAGTCACCTGGGTGGGTCCTCGGGGATTTCCGGTGGACCCACTGGGAGTCACCGGGGTGGGACCTCAGGGGTTGCCAGTGGATCCGCCGGGAGTCACGGGGGTGGGTCGTCAGGAGTGCCCGTGGACCTGACGGGAGTCACCGGGGTTGGTCCTCGGGTGTGCCCGTAGACCAGCTGAGATTCTCCAGGGTGGGCCCCGGGGGGTGCCCGTGGACCGCTGGGGATCACCGGGGTGGGTTCTCAGGGGCACTTCTGGTACTGCCGTGAGTCACCGGGTTGAGTCCTCGGGGGTGCCCGTGGACCCGCTGGGAGTCACCAATGTGGGTTTTCGGGGGTGCCCGTGGACCCACTGGGAGTCATCGGGGTGGGTCCTCCGGGGCGGCAGTGGACCCTCTGGGAGTCACCCGGGCTGGTCGTCGGGGGTGCCCGTGGACCTGCTGGGAGTCACCGGGGTGGGTCCTCGGGAGTGCCCATGGACCCGATGGGAGTCACCGGAGTGGGTCCTCGGGAGTGCCCATGGACCCACTGGGAATACCGGGGTAGGTCCTCAGGGGTGCCCGTGGACCCGCTGGGAGTCACCGGAGTCGGTCCTTGGGGGTGGCCGTGGACACGATAGGAATCACCAGGGTAGGCCCTCGTGGGTGGCTGTGGACCTCCTGGGAGTCACCGGGGTGGGTCCTCCGGGGTGCCCTTAGACCCGCTGGGAGTCACTGGGGTGGGTCCTCGGGGGTACCCCGGGTCCCGCCAGGAGTCACCGGGGTGGGTCCTCTGGCCTGCCTTGGGTCCCGTCAGGAGTCACCTGGGTGGGTCCTTGGGGTTTTCCTGTGGACCCGCCAGGAGTCACCGTGGTGGGTCCTCGGGTGTGCCCGTGGACCCACTGGGACTCACCGGGGTGGGTTCTCGTGGGTTCCCTGGATCCCGCTGGGAGTCAACGGGGTGGGTCCTCAGGGGTACTTTTGGTACCGCCGGGAGTAACCGGGGTCAGTCCTCGGGGGTGCCCGTGGACCCGCTGGGAGTCACCGGGATGGGTCTCCGCTGTGGCAGTGGACCTTCTGGTAGTCACCGGGATGGGTCCTCAGGGATTCCCGTGGACCCGCAGGAAGTCACCAATGTGGGTCTTCGGGGGTGCCCGTGGACCCACTCGGAATCACCGGGAGGGGTTCTCCACGGTGCCCATGGACCCACTGGGAGTCACCAGGGTGGGTCCTCGGGGGTGCCTTAGGTCCCGTCGGGTGTCACCTGGGTGTGTCCTCGGGGATTTCCCGTGGACCTGCTGGGAGTCACCGGGGTGGGTCCTCGGGGGTGTCCGTGGACACGCTGGGAGTCACCGGGGTGTGTCCTCGGGGTTGCCCGTGGACACGCTGGGAGTCACCGTGGTGGGTCCTCCGGGGTGCCCGTGGACCCTCTGGGAGTCACTGGGGTGGGTCCTCCGGGGTACCAGGGGTCCCGTCGGGAGTCACAGGGGTGGGTCCACTGGGGCGCCTGGGGTCGCGCCGGGAGTCACCGGGTTGGGTCCTCGGTGTAGCCGTAGACCCGCTGGGAGTCACCTGGGTGGGTCGTCCGGGGTGCCCGTGGACCCGTTGGGAGTCACAAGGGTGGGTCCTCGGGTGTGGCCGTGAACCCACTGGGAGTCACCGGGGTTGCTCCTTCGGGGTGCCCGTGGACCCGCTGGGAGTCACTGGGGTGGGTCCTCGTGAGTGCCCATGGACCCGCTGGGAATCACCGGGGTGGGTTCTCGTGGGTTCCCTGGGTCCAGCTGGGAGTCACCGGGGTGGGTCTTTGGGGGTGGGCGTGGACCCGATAGGAATCACCAGGGTAGGCCCTCGTGGGTGCCCGTAGACCTGCTGGGAGTCACCATGGCCAGTCCTCGGGTGTGCCTGTGGACCCGCAGGGAGTCACCTGGGTGGGTCCTCGGGGGTGCCCGTGGACCCGCCGGGAGTCTCCGGTGTGGGTTTTCCACGGTGCCCCTGGACCCCCTGGGAGCCACTAGTGAGGGTCCTCCGGGGTGTCAGTGGACCGTCTGGGAGTCACCGGGGTGGGTCCTCGGGGGTGCCCGTGTACCCGCTGGGAGTCACCGGGGTGGTTCCAAGGGGGTGACCTTGGACCCGCTGGGAGTCACCGGGGTGCGTCCTCGGGGGTGCCCGTGGACCCGCTGGGAGTCACGTGGGTGGGTCCTTCGGGGTGCCTTGAGTCCCTCCGGCAGTCACAGGGTTGGATCCTCGGGCTCGCCGCAGACTGCTGGTAGTCACCAAGATGGGTACTCGGGGGTGGCCGTGGACCCGCTGGGGGTCACCGCGGTGGGTCCTCAGGGGTACCCGTGGACCCGCTGGGAGTCACCGGGGTTGGTCCTGGGGGGTGCCCGTGGACCCGCTGGGAGTCATCGGGGTCGGTCCTCGGGGGTGCCTTGGGTATTGCCGGGAGTCACCTGGGTGGTCCTCAGGGGTGCACCTGAAACCAATGGGAGGCACTGGGGTGGGTCCTCAGTGGTGCCCGTCGACCCGCCGGGAGGCACCAGCGTGGGTCCTCGGGGGTGCCCATGGACCCACTGGGAGTCACTGGGGCGTGTCCTCCAGGGTGGCCATGGACACGCTGGGAGATACCGGGTGGGTCCTCGGCGGTGCCCATGGAACCGCTGGGAATCACCGGGGTTGGGCCCGGGGCGGTACACGGGCTCCCGCCGGGAGTCACCGGGGTCGGCCCTGGGGGCTACCCGGGGTCCCGCCGTTAGTCACCGGGGTGGGTCCTCGAAGGTTCCTTGGGTCCCGCGGGGATTCACCTTGGTGGGTCCTAGGCGGTGCCCATGGATGCGCTGAGAGTCACAGGGGTCGGTCCTCCGGGGTTACCAGGGGTCCCGCTTGGAGTCACCGGGACGGGTCCTCCAGTGTTGCCCGGGGTCCCGCCGGGAGTCACCGGTGTGAGACCTCGGGTGTGGCGTGGACCCGCTGGGACTCACCGGGGTGTGTCCTCCGGGGTTCTTGGGGACCCCCTGAGAGTCACCGGGGTTGGTCCTCGGGGGTGCCCAGAGTACTGCCCGGAGTCACAGGGTTGAGTCCTCTGGGGTGCCCGTGGTCCCGCTGGGAGTCACGGGCGTGGGTTCTCGTGGGTTCCCTGGATCCCGCTGGGAGTCACCGGGGTGGGTCCTCGGGGATGCCCGTGGACCTGCTGGGAGTCACCAATGTGGGTCTTCGGGGGTGCCCGTGGACCCGCTGGGAATCACCGGGAGGGGTTCTCCACGGTGCCCGTGGACCCACTGGGAGTCACCGGGGTGGGTCCCCCGGGGTGGCAGTGGACCCTCTGGGAGTCACCAGGGCGGGTCCTCGGGGGTGCCTTAGGTCCCGTCGGGAGTCACCTGGGTGGGTCCTCGGGGTGCCCGTGGACCCACTGGGATTCACCATGGTGGGTCCTAGGGGATGCCCTTGAACCCGCCGGGAGTCACCGGGGTCGGTCCTCGGGGGTTACCAGTGGACCCGCCGGGAGTCACCGGGGTGGGTCCTCGGGTGTGCCCATGGACCCGCCAGGTGTCACCGCAGTGGGTCCTCGGGTGTGCCTGTAGACCCACTGGGATTCACCAGGGTCGTCCTAGGGGGTGCCCGTGGACCTGCTGGGGGTCATCGGGGTGCGTTCTCGTGGGTTCCCTGGGTCCCGCTGGGAGTCACTGGGGTGGGTCCTCGGGGGTACTTTTGGTACCGCCAGGAGTAACAGGGGTGAGTCCTTGGGGGTTCTCATGGACCCGCTGGGAGTCACCAGGATGGGTTCTCCACGGTGCCCGTGGACCCACTGGGAGTCACCAGGGTGGGTCCTCCGGGGTGGCAGTGGACCCGCTGGGAGTCACCCGGGCGGGTCCTCGGGAGTGCCCATATACCCGATGGGAGTCACCGATGTAGGTCCTGGGGGTGCCCGTGAACCCGCTGGGAGTCACTGGGGTGGTTCCTCAGGGGTGCGGGGGGTCCCGACAGGAGTACCTGGGGTGTGTCCTAGGGGGTGCCCGGGATCACGCCATTAGTCACCAATGTGGGTCCTCGGAGGTTCCTTGGGTCCCGCCGGGAACTACGTCGGTGGGTCCTAGGGGGTGCCCATGGACCCGCTGGGAGTCACCGGGTAGGTCCTAGGCGGTGGCCGTGGACCCGCTGGGAGTCAGCGGGGTGGGTCCTCCATGGTTTCCCGGGGTCCCGCCGGCAGTCACCAGGGTGGGTCCTGAGAGGTGCCCGGGGTCCCGCCGGGAGTGACCGGGGTGGGTCCTCGGGGGTGGTCGAGGTCCCACCAGGAGTCACCTAATTCGGTCCTCGGGGGTGCCCGTGGACCCACTGGGAATCACCAGGTCGGGTCCTCCGGGGTTGCCAGTGGTCCCACCTCGAGTCACCAGGGTGGGTCCTCGGGGGTGCCCGTGGACCCGCTGGGAGTCACCGGGGAAGTCCTTTGTGGGTGGCCGTGGACCTGCTGGGAGTCACCGGGGTGGGTTTTCCACGGTGCCCCTGGACCCACTGGGAGTCACTAGTGTGGGTCCTCCGGGGTGGCAGTCTACCCTCTGGGAGTAACCGGGGTGGGTCCTCGGGGGTGCCCGTGTACCCGCTGGGAGTCACCGGGGTGGGTCCTCGGGGGTGCCTGGGGTCTTGCTGGGAGTCACCGGGGTGGGTCTTTGGGAGTGCCTGGCATCCCGCCGGGAGTCACTGGGGTGGGTTCTCGGGGGTGCGTGGGGTCCTGCTGGGAGGCACTGCGGCGGGTCCTCAGGGGTGCCTGGGGTTACGCCGGGAGTCACTGAGGTGGGTCCTCGGGGTTCTCGTGTACGTGCAGGGAGTCAGCGGTTTAGGTTCTCAGGGGTGCCCGTGGACCCACTGGGAGACACAAGTGTGGGTCCTCTGGGGTGCCCGTGGATCCGCTGGGAGTTACCAGGGTGGGCCATCGGGGGTGCCGTGCACCCGCACGAAGTCACCGGGCTGGGTACTCGGGGGTGGCCGTGGCCCCACTGAGAGTCACCGGGGTTGGTCCTCGGTGTTGCTGTGCACCCGCACGAAGTCACCGGTCGGGGTACTCGGGGGTGCCCGTGGACCCACTGGCAGTCACCGGGGTGGGTCCTCGGGGGTGCATGTGGACCCGCTTGGAGTCACCGGGGTGGGTCCTTGGGAGTGCCTTTGGACCCGCTGGGAATCACCGGGGTGGGTGCCTGACTGCCGGCGGGACCCCAGGCACCCTGAAGGACCCACCCCAGTGACTACCAGTGGGACCCCGGGCACCCCGGAGGACCCACTCCGTTGACTCCGGGCGGGACCCGTGGCACCCCAAAGGACCCACGCAGGTGACTCTCATCAGGTCCACGGCCACCCCCGAAGACCCACCCCGGTGAATCCCAGCTGGTCTGCAATCACCCCCGAGGACCCACCCCGGTGACTCCCAGCGGGTCCACTGGGACCCCCGAGGACCCACCCTAGTGACTCCCAGCGGGTCCACGGGCACCCCTGAGGACGCACGCCGCTTACTCCAGGCGGGACACCAGGCACCCCCGAGGTCCGAACCCCGTGACTCCCAACGGGTCGACAGGCACCCCCGAGGGCCCACCCGGTGACTCCCAGCGGGTCCACGGCACCCTGGAGGACCCACCCAGGTGACTCCCGGCGGGTCCAGAGGCACCCTGGAGGACCCACCCCTGTGACTCCCGGCGGGACCCTAGGAACCTCCGAGGACTCACCCTGGTGACTCCCGGCGGGACCCCTGGTACCCCCCAGGACCCACCCCTGTGACTCCCAGCGGGTCCACGGCACCCCAGAGGACCCACTGCGGAGACTCCCAGCGGGTCCACGGGCACCACTGAGCAGCCACGCCGGTGACTCCCAGTGGTTCCACGGGCACCCCCGATGACCCACCCCTGTGACAGCCAGCGGGTGCATGGGCACCCCCGAGGATCCACCCCAGTGACGACCAGCGGGATCCCAGGCACCCTCGAGGACCCACCCTGGTCACTCTGGGAGGGACGGTGGGCACCCCCGCGGACCCACCCCGGTGACCCCCGGCGGTTCCACGGGCAACACCGAGGATCCACACTTGTGACTCCCAGCAGGACACCAGGCACCCCCGTGTACCCACCCCGGTGACTCCCAGCGGGTCCCCAAGCACCCCGGAGGACACACCCCGGTGAGTCCCAGCGGGTCCACGGGCACCCCTGAGGACCCACCCCTGTGACTCCAGGCGGGTCCACGGGCACCCCCGAGGACCAACCCCGGTGACTCCCAGCGTGTCCAAGGGCACCCCCGAGGACGCACCCTGGTGACTCCCAGCAGGTCTATGGGCACCACCGAGGACCCACCCCCGTGACTCCCAGCGGGACCCCAGGCACCCCCGTGGACCAACCCATTTGACTCCTGGCGGGAACCCCAGCACCCCGGAGGACCCACCCCAGTGACTCCTAGCGGTTCCACGGGCACCCCCGAGGACCCATCCGGTGACTCCCAGCAGGTCCACGGGCACCTTTGAGGACCCACCCCGGTGAGTCCCAGCGGGTCCATGGGCACCACTGAGGACCCACCCGAGTGACTCCCAGCGGGTCCACGGCTACACCCCAGGACCCACCCCGGTGACTCCAGGTGGGACACCGGGCAACCCTGGAGGACCCAGCCCGGTGACTCCCAGCGGGTCCACGGGCATCCCCGAGGACCACCCAGGTGACTCCCGGCAATATCCAATGCACCCCCCGAGGACCAAACCCGGTGACTCCCAGCGGGTATACGGGTACCCCCGAGGACCCACCGCGGTGACTCAAAGTGTGTCCACGGGCACCCCCGAGGACCCACCCCGGTGACTCCCAGCGAGTCCACGGCCACACCCGAGTACCCATCTTGGTGACTACCAGCAGTCTGCGGCGAGCCCGAGGATCCACCCCGGTGACTGCCGGCGGGACTCAAGGCACCCCGAAGGACCCACCCAGGTGACTCCCAGCGGGTCCACGGGCACCACCGAGGACGCAGCCCGGTGTCTCCCAGCGGGTCCACGGGCACCCCCGAGGACGCACCCCGGTGACTCCCAGCGGGTCCAAGGGCACCCCAGAGAACCGACCCCGGTGACTCGAAGCGTGTCCACGGGCACCCCAGAGGACCCACCCCCGTGACTCCCAGCAGGTCCACGGGCACCTTCGAGGACCCACCCCGGTGAATCCCAGTGGGTTCACGGGCACCACTGAGGACCCACCCGAGTGACTCCCAGCGGGTCCACGGCTACACCCGAGGACCCACCCCGTGACTCCCAGCAGGTCCACGGGCACCTTCGAGGACCCACCCCGGTGAGTCCCAGTGGGTTCACGGGCACCACTGAGGACCCACCCGAGTGACTCCCAGCGGGTGAGATGTTTCAATAATGCTGCAGTGGGGTGCCTGAGTGCTGTGGGGAGATGCGTGGGTCCTCCAGGAAGATGCTTGCATTCTCGGGGGGTTATGCTTGTGTGCCTCAGGGAAATAGCTGTGTTCCTGAGGAGATGCTTTGCTGCTGCTGGGGAATCGTAGAATCATAGAATATCCCGAGTTGGAAGGGACCCATAAGGATGATCAAGTCCAACCCCTGGCACCGCACAGGTCTACCCAAAATGCTTGGGTCCTTAAAAGGGTCATGTTTGGATGCCCTGCAATGATGCTTGGGTGCTCCAGAGAGATGCCTGGCTGAGCCAGGCAGAACCTTGTGAGCTCAGGGTGCTGTTGGGATCTCCTGCAAGGTGCTGGAATGCCCTTGGATGATGCCTCACAGGTAGAATGTAGTGCTTAGGTGTCGTGGGGAGATGCTTGTCTACTCCAACACAAGGCTTGTGTGCCCTGGGGAAAATCTCGGTGATTTCAAGAGGTGCTTATGCTCCTTGGCGAGAGGCTTGGGTGTCATGGGGGGTGCTCCAGGAAGATGCTTGTATTCCCAAGGGAGACTGGTTCTTTCCCTAGGGAGGTTCATGTCTTCTCTAGGGAGGTGCCTGAATGCTCCTTGGCCATGCTCGTGTACTCTGGGGAGCTGCTTGGCTACTCCTAGCACAACAGAGTTGGGTGGTGTGGGGAGATGCTTGGGTGCTCCCAAGATGGGGAATGGTCTGGGGAATGTTTGGGTGCACCTTAGAGCACAAAAATCTATCCCTTCATCACACAGAGTTCTGCCCCAGCCACCCAAGCATCTCCCTGCAGCACAAAAGCACCTCCCTGCAACACCCAAGCACCTCATTGCACCTCACACAGGAACCTTCCCACCACAGTCCTACATCTGACTGGAGAACCCAAGCATCTCCCCAGGGCTCCACAACACCACCTGGGCCACACAAACATCTCACTGCAGATGGGAAGCACCTCCCTTGGCACCCAAGAGCTTCTGTGGGATGCACAAGCTCCTGCCAGCCATCATCCGAGGGGACGCCAGCATTTTCCGTCTGGCACCCAAGCATCTCCCTGGTCACCCAAGCATCTTCCTGGACATCCCAGCATCTCCCCGGGGCAAACGGGCATCAATCCACGTCACCCCTACACCTTCCCAAAGCCCCAAGGCTCCTCCCTTGCTCATTACATAATCTGTCCACGGGGCACACAAGCACTATCTTGGAGCACCAAAGAACCTCCCAAGGACACCCAAACACCTCCCTTCAATATGCAGACGCCTCCATGAGGAACCCAAGCATCTCCCCAGGGCACCCAAACATCTGCCTGGAGGACCAACACACCTCCCGACAGAACAGCAGCATCTCACTGCAGCACCGAAGCACCTCCCCTGGGAACCCAAGCACCTCATTGCACCTCACACAGGAACCTTCCCACCACAGTCCTACATATGACTGGAGAACCCAAGCATCTCCCCAGGGCACCAAAACACCACCTGGGGCACACAAACATCTCACTGGACATGGGAAGCACCTCCCTTGGCACCCAAGCGCTCCCGAGGGCTGCACAAGTACCTACCAGGGTCGTTCAAGTATGTCCCCGTGCTCATGCACGCATCCCCCAGGGGACACAGATACCAAGGAGCAGGAACCAAGCATCTCCCCACAGCACTCCAGCATCTCCCTGGAGCCAAGTATCACACAAAAAGCACCCAACCATCTCCCTGGAGCACCCAAAATCCTCCCTGCAGAAACCAAGCTTCACCCTGGATCAAACTAGCCTCTCCCTTGGGCACACAAGCACATCTCCTAGGGTACACAAGCATCCCCAAATAGCACTCAAGCATTTCTCTGGAGCCACCAAGAAACAGCCAGGATCACCAATCCATCTTCCTGAGACAGACAAAAAAGTCTCTGCATCACCCAGCTGTCTTCTTGGAGAAACCAAGCATCTCCCTGCACACCCAGGGAGCATCTGGACACAGCAGCAAAGAAGCCTGGGGAGCACCCAGATTCTCCTTGGCATAGCCAAGAACTTCCATCGAGCAAGAAAGCAGCTCCTGAGTCCCGCGGGCACCTTCTCAGGCACCCAGGCATCATCTCTGCACTGGGATGAGCACACAAGCATCTCCTCCCCACCTCGGTTCCTGGACCATTCGGGCTCACACTGCCCTTCAGCCCCTGCTCCATCACGCACTCACCTCCCTGTCCTGCCCTGCTCTGCCCTCTGCTGCCTGCTGCCAGGGGCTTCCATCCCGACTGGGGCCTGCCCGCAACCAGGGGCCTTTTATCCCGACTGGGCTGCCGTGTCACGGCCCCACTGTGACGCCTGGGTGACACAGCCACCGCTGCCCCGCTGCCCATTGTGACGCCTGGCTGACACATTTCCTGCGTCCCATTTCCCTGGGACAGCCAAACACCTTGCTGGGCAACGCAATCACCTCCCTTGAAGACCAAAGATCTCCCGGGGGGACCCAAGCATTTTCCCAGGGCATGCTGCCATCTCCTCAGGGCGTTCAAGCACATTCCAGGAGCACACAGTCTTCTCCTGGAGGCACCCAAGAACATTCCCAGAGCACCCGAGCATCGATTTGGAGCAAGAAAGCACAACACAGGGGCACCCAGGCATGTCTCGAAAGCACCCAAGCATCTCCTTTGTGCAATCTAGTGTTAGAAGCAAGACCACGCAATTTTCTGGTCTATCGAAGATAATTTATTAATTAAGTAAGCAGTTACAAGCAAAACAGCTCTGGGCGGCTGGGGATTCTCCGCTCCATTACAGCACGCAACTTTCCCTTTTCAGTGTTGCCGTTTTATAGCATCCAAGTTCGGCTTGTCAGCATCCAAGTTCGGCTTGTCAGGACTTGTTGAATCTTCTGAAGCTGTGCAGTTCGTTCTGTTTCTTTCAATGATCATGCGTTGTGCTCATGTTCAAGGGTAGTAAAGCAGCAAACAGTATTTCATAGAGTCTTTGTTTTACCAAGGACGTTTATCCAACACCCCCTCCCCACTATCTACTTGCTTAGTCTTCCCCCTTAACAAGGTCTTAAATTGCATAACCTTATCTTCTCAGCAGATTCTCTGAATTCTTTTTAAAGAGAATGAACAAGCACCTGCTAATTTATCACAATCCCTCCTTTTTCTTTTTCTAACATATTTTGTTCATTGATGAATTTTTTAAGCACTTGTTTGCTCAATATTAAAGTTTCTGTGTCATCCTCCTCCTGTTCAAGAGATTCATATTTCGCACGCACAAGCATAAGGTGAGCTGCCTCTAATCGGTTTTTTACAATCGTGATTATTTGATTGAATATACATGGTCCAAAAGTTAGTGTAAATATGAGCAGCAACAAAGGTCCTGCTATAGCTGATAGCAGTGTAGTGAGCCAAGGTGAGTAATTAAACCAGGATTCGTACCAGTTTTGGTGGGCTTCATTCTCCCTTTTTTGTTTTTCTAGCCCTTCTCTCAATTTAGTCATTGTATCCCTTACCACTCCAGGATGATCAGCATATACACAACACTCCTCTCGTAGGGCTGCACACAATCCTCCTTGTTGTAGTAAAATCAGATCTAATCCCCTACTATTTTGTAGTACTACTTCAGATAAGGATCGCACAGATTTCTCTAAAGCTGATATAGATTGCTCGATACGGGCCAAATCCTCATCTACAGCAATGCGTAAAGAGATAAATTCTTGGCTTTGTTTTATCAGAGAGGTAATTCCAGTTCCGGCTCCTGCAGCCCCCAGAATCATCAGAGTGGCTAAAGTAACAGCCGTAATAGGCTCTCTCTTCCTTAAGTGTTTTTTTGCCATAGCATGTTGGATGTACATATACTCCTCAGAATGGTAAAGAATCCTTGGGATAATTACTACCTGTACACAGAAATCATGAGACGAGTTGAACAATTTCAAAGATAAGCATGGACTTACCCCCAGAGACGAACATACCCATCTGGTGTTATCTGCTGGTATTAACCATTTTTCTTTGTCTAATTGTGTAACATTTTCTGTAATATTGCATAGATGGAACTTCTCACCAAGGACCGTGCCTACGCAACTGCCATTCCCAGTTACTTCCGTTAACGTTATTCCTACATCCCTTCCCCAATTGCATTGTGGGGGATCGGTTTCGTTTGAACGGGTGGTCTCTCCCAGATCCCCAGTGGCGTCGTAATATGGGGGCCTTATATCAAGACATAACCAGCAAGGTCTAGGCACGTCTGGATTTGTTTGATTCAACAACTGATAACTAGCATTCATGATTCTCCATATGTTATTCCCGGTCACCCCTTCATTTCTAATCCCGTACTCCAGGTTTACTGATTTATTAGCAACCTCCAGTGGTTTAGGGCTATTAGGAGTGTCCTGGTTCCAGTTAGGACAGAGTTAATTTTTCCTCCTAGTAACTGGTAGGGTGCTATGTTTTGGATTAGGATGAGAAGAGCGCTGATAACATGCTGATGTTTTAATTGTTGCAGAGCAGTGCTTACACCAGGCCAAGGACTTTTCAGCTTCTCGCTCTGTCCTGCCAGCGAGCAGGCTAGGGGTGCAGCAGGAGGTGGGAGGGGACAGACCCAGGGCAGCTGACCCAAACTGGCCAAAGGGGTATTCCATACCATCTGACGTCATGCTAAACAATATATAGGGGTGGCTGGCCGGGGTGGGGGGCCGGCTGCTCGGGAATAGGCTGGGCATCGGTCAGCGGGTGGTGAGCAATTGCATTGTGCATCACTTGTTTCTTACACATTATTATTATTAATACTATTATCATTATCATTATCACTATTATTATTATTGTTATTATTATATTCCTGTCTTAATAAACTGTCTTTATCTCAACTCACAGGCTTCACTTTCCCGTTTCTCTCCCCCATCCCAGAGAGGGAGGGGGGAGGGTGAGCAAACGGCTGTGAGGTGTTTACCTGCCAGCCGGGTTAAACCACAACAAGGAGTTAGCATTCTAAAAGCTTGTGTAGGCTGAATCCTCAAAACACTCCCCGACAGTTTCTGATTTGGTCCCACCCGTTGGGGACTCTTAGTCTCTTCCTTCTTTATATAGATGATGCCTCCCCTATCAGTCCCCCAGCAGTAGTTATCTGCTGAACAACATGGTGATCTTCCCATCTAATCAGGCTCCGTTTAAAAGGTTTGTGAGGGTGCGCAGACCCAGGAACAGTGTAAACAATCGTACCCATTGATATGTATCACAAAAAAAAAAAAATGGATAGGGCCCATTTTCCAGAGTTGTTTACCTGGCCACGTAATTCCCCACCGTTTCACTCTCTGCCTCGCTTGTCAGTTCGGTTGCAGTGAACTACAAGGTGCAGGTTCTTCTCGGCAGCAGCAGTGTTCTTCAGGGGACTTTCTCAGGTAACCGCGACCTTTTTCTGATCAAACAAGGTCCCCTCTCCTCCTTTTTTTACGATACATAGACAGTTAGACCATACTTATCGAGTTCGTTTCAACGTGAGCTTTAAGTCATCAGGGCCTGCAACCGCTTCCCATTCGCTTCTCTGGATCGGTCCTTTCACGCGACTGGCATGCGTTCACCCCTTCTCAGCCGTCCGGATAGCCGTTTCTGTGATAAGTAAAACAACACAGGGGCCTCCCCACCGTGGTGTTAAAGACGTTTCTTTCCATGTCTTAATTAGAACCCTATCTCCAGGTTGTATCCTATGGATTGCTATATCTAGCCACCAAGCCTTTCGCTTGCAACTCCCTCCGTCGGTTCATAAGCTGTACTAAATAAGGTTTTAATTGGATATCCTGTACCTGGGGGTGATCAGATGGCATCTCTAAATCATAAGGCATACCATACAGCCTTTCAAAAGGTGCGATTCCGACATCGGCTCGGGGCTATGTCCAGATATTCAATAGTGCAAGCGGTAAACATTTTACCCAGGAGCTTTTTGTCTCTATCATAAGCTCTGTTAGTTGCTTTTTAATTTCACCATTCATTCGTTCTACCTTTCCCGAACTCTGAGGATGCCAGGGAGTGTGATATTCCCATTTAATTCCCAGAGCCTTCATCGTGTCTCGGGATACCTTTGACACAAAGTGTGGGCCTCGATCAGAGTCAATTGCTTCTATTACCCCATATCTGGGTATGATGCTTTCTAATAATATCTTTACCACGGTTTGAGCTGTGGCCCTTGCCGTAGGGAATGCTTCAACAAAGTTTGTGAGGTGGTCTACAATAACTAATAAGTATCTATATCGCCCCGTTTTTGGAAGTTCAGTAAAATCTAATTGAATCTTTGCAAAAGGTCGATGTGCCAATTCTCGTCCTCCTCCCGGGACCCTTTTTCTCATGTGTTGAGCATTTACCCTCTGACAAGTTATGCAATCATTTACGATCCTCTTTGCTATATTATAAATCCCTATACACATATAATATGTGGCAAATTGATCCACCAACGCCTGAGTACCCCAGTGCGTCTGTTCATGAAATCTCCATAGCACCCTCATAGCTACTGATTTTGGTAACACTTCCCGTCCATCAGGCAGTACCCATTTCCCTTTATCGTTTTTTTTTTTTGAACCCCTATTTGTGTCATCTTGTCTTCTTCTGTAATAGTGAAACAGAGTAAGGGGAGGGGAATGGGTCCATTCGACCACAGGGAGTTAGCCGGCCCGCACTTGTAGCAGTTTTTATAAGGCGGGCTTTCTTCCTCAGAACAATTGCATTCAATCCCATCAACTCCCCATTCACTCCAGCAATCATAACATGGAAATTCCTTTAAGTCTGTCCCACAGTATTAAGTATTATATTAAGCATTATTATATATTATTTATATATTATTACATTATTAGTTATTATATTAATTATTATATATTAACTATTAAGTATAAGTATTAAGTATTTCCCACAGTCTGGGCAATCTTCCTTTGTTCTTATAATTCTTATACTCATTAATGCTGCCCTTTTTGCCTCCTGATCTGCTAGATTATTACCCCTAACCTGAGGGGTGAGGCCTTTTCGATGCCCTTTTATATGTACTACGGCAATTTCTTTGGGCTCTCTGATAGCTTGTAAAACCTGGGTAATCAATTCCTGATGTATTAAACCCTTTCCTTGTGAATTGATGAGCCCCCTTTCTTCCCATATTTTACCAAATGTATGTACTACCCCATAAGCATATTTTGAATCTGTATATATTGTACCGCTTTTATTTTTCAACAATTTTAGGGCCTGCAATATGGCATATAGCTCGCAAGCTTGGGTGGATCAGCTAGGGCTCAAAGGTCCAGATTCCACTATCTCAAATGTTTTCCCGTTTACTAATACGTATCCTGATTTTTGCTTTCCCTCGACTACTCTCGAGGAACCATTCACATATATCTGTTCACCAATGGGTAATTCCACCTCCTCCAGATCAGGTCTCAATTTCGTTTGCTCTTCTATATTTCGGAGGCAATCATGTCCTAAGGACTCATTTGGTTCCCCATAAAGAAATTGAGCAGGGTTCTGTAGGGAGGTTGTTTCTAATGTTAATTTTGGAGAGGAAATCAAAATTCCTTCATATTTTAATAATCTGGCATCAGTGATCCATTTCTCTGCCTTCTGTTGCAGTACCCCGCGTATATTGTGTAGAGATATTACCTTGATTTCCCCCCCAAAAGTGATCTTCTGTGCTTCTTCCACTAACAAGGCAGCAGCTACCACTACCTGCAAACAGTTTGGCCAACCCCGGCTAACCGGATCCAATAATTTAGACAAATAGGCCACAGGTTTTTTACTCCCTGCTCATCCTTGGGCCAGCACTCCGTATGCCGTGCCTTCTGCGCTGTCCACAAAAAAAAAAAACAAAACAGCCTCCTTAAATCTGGTAAGATTAACACTGGGGGGCGTACTAATTCCTCCTTTAACTTGTTCAGTCGTTCCTCATCTTCTTTTGTCCATTTGAGTAATCCATCCTTATTCAGCTTGTTATATAAAAATTTAACCTTTCCACTGTAATCTTCTATCCATTGTCTACAGTATCCGGTCAACCCTAACAGTTGCCATACCTGCCTTTTAGTTTGCAGGGATGCTAAAACCAATATTCCACTGATTCTGCCCGGGTCTAACTTCTTAGTCCCCTTACTTAACTGGTGACCCAGGTACTTTATCTCTTCCTCCACAATTTGTAATTTTGCCGCTCCTTTTTCTTTTAAAGGGTACAGAGGGTACAGATTAACTCGATTCTCTGAGCCAATCCAAAGGCTCACATATTCGCTCTCCTCTAAACAAAAAGGTTCCTTTGCATTTACATAAACATTTAAGGCTTGACAAACCCAGTCTTCAAATGACCTAGATATGGGCCAATAATCTGCCTACCTTCCCAAACTTCAACACAATAATGAATCATTTTTACTTTATCCTTTCCCCGCCTAAAAGGGGAATCACTCCAATTCTTAATCATTAACACCAGTGGACTATCTGGAGGAACAGGGGGCAACCTAGCACTAGGCATTACCCCACCCATGGGACCAGAAGGCTTACTCTTCTTCTGTCCCATCTTCCGGAGTGCTTTCACACACACACAGCCGCTTCCCCCTGGTCATGGCCCAGTCCCTCGCGGGATGTGGGAACCGCACTACTGAGGGGTCCGCACTCACTTCGTCCGCAATTGGACGTCTCACACAGACGCACTCCGGGATCACCAACCCCAACCGAACGGATCACTGGCCTATACTTACCCACCCCGTGGGTCTTCGTTCGGTCTTCGTGCACAAAGATTGCTTGGGGTTACCGGTTTTATTTGCTTGTGCCTAATTTTAGGGTTCGTCGGTGAAGGGCTCGAGTGAGGCTTTCCGTTCCAGGGGTCGCCGAAATCGGCGGGGCGCCTCCCCCGAAAGGGTCCTCAGTCAATTTCCCTTCATCCGAGTCACGGCACCAAATTTGTTATAAGCGAGACCACGCAATTTTCTGGTCTATCGAAGATAATTTATTAATTAAGTAAGCAGGTACAAGCAAAACAGCTCTGGGCGGCTGGGGAGTCTCCGCTCCATCACAGCACGCAACTTTCCCTTTTCAGTGTCGCCGTTTTATAGCATCCAAGTTCGGCTTGTCAGCATCCAAGTTCGGCTTGTCAGGACTTGTTGAATCTTCTGAAGCTGTGCAGTTCGTTCTGTTTCTTTCAATGATCATGCGTTGTGCTCGTGTTCAAGGGTAGTAAAGCAGCAAACAGTATTTCATAGAGTCTTTGTTTTACTAAGGACGTTTATCCAACACCCCCTCCCCACTATCTACTTGCTTAGTCTTCCCCCTTAACAAGATCGTAAATTGCAAAACATTATCTTCTCAGCAGATTCTCTGAATTCTTTTTAAAGACAATGAACAAACACCCGCTAATTTATCATATCTAGCATCTCCTCAGGGTACACAAGCACCTCCAGGGGCATCCAGCTATCTTCCTGGGGACCCCCAGCACTTCCCTGGGGAGATGTTTCAATAATGCTGCAGTGGGGTGCCTGAGTGCTGTGGGGAGATGCGTGGGTCCTCCAGGAGGATGCTTGCGTTCTCGGGGGGTTATGCTTGTGTGCCTCAGGGAAATAGCCGTGTTCCTGGGGAGATGCTCTGCTGCTGCTGGGGAATTGTAGAATCATAGAATATCCCGAGTTGGAAGGGACCCATAAGGATGATCAAGTCCAACCCCTGGCACCGCACAGGTCTACCCAAAATGCTTGGGTCCTTAAAAGGGTCATGTTTGGATGCCCTGCAATGATGCTTGGGTGCTCCAGAGAGATGCCTGGCTGAGCCAGGCAGAACCTTGTGAGCTCAGGGTGCTGTTGGGATCTCCTGCAAGGTGCTGGAATGCCCTTGGATGATGCCTCACAGGTAGAATGTAGTGCTTAGGTGTCGTGGGGAGATGCTTGTCTACTCCAACACAAGGCTTGTGTGCCCTGGGGAAAATCTCGGTGATTTCAAGAGGTGCTTATGCTCCTTGGCGAGAGGCTTGGGTGTCATGGGGAGTGCTCCAGGAAGATGCTTGTATTCCCAAGGGAGACTGGTTCTTTCCCTAGGGAGGTTCATGTCTTCTCTAGGGAGGTGCCTGAATGCTCCTTGGCCATGCTCGTGTACTCTGGGGAGCTGCTTGGCTACTCCTAGCACAACAGAGTTGGGTGGTGTGGGGAGATGCTTGGGTGCTCCCAAGATGGGGAATGGTCTGGGGAATGTTTGGGTGCACCTTAGAGCACAAAAATCTATCCCCTCATCACACAAAGTTCTGCCCCAGCCACCCAAGCATCTCCCTGCAGCACAAAAGCACCTCCCTGCAACACCCAAGCACCTCATGGCACCTCACACAGGAACCTTCCCACCGCAGTCCTACATCTGACTGGAGAACGCAAGCATCTCCCCAGGGCACCAAAACACCACCTGGGCCACACAAACATCTCACTGGACATGGGAAGCACCTCCCTTGGCACCCAAGAGCTCCCGAGGGCTGCACAAGTACCTACCAGGGTCGTTCAAGTATGTCCCCGTGCTCATGCACGCATCCCCAAGGGGACACAGATACCAAGGAGCAGGAACCAAGCATCTCCCACAGCACTCCAGCATCTCCCTGGAGCCAAGCATCACACAAAAAGCACCCAACCATCTCCCTGGAGCACCCAAAATCCTCCCTGCAGAAACAAAGCTTCACCCTGGATCAAACTAGCCTCTCCCTTGGGCACACAAGCACATCTCCTAGGGTACACAAGCATCCCCAAATAGCACTCAAGCATTTCTCTGGAGCCACCAAGAAACAGCCAGGATCACCAATCCATCTTCCTGAGACAGACAAAAAAGTCTCTGCATCACCCAGCTGTCTTCTTGGAGAAACCAAGCATCTCCCTGCACACCCAGGGAGCATCTGGACACAGCAGCTAAGAAGCCTGGGGAGCACCCAGATTCTCCTTGGCATAGCCAAGAACTTCCATCGAGCAAGAAAGCAGCTCCTGAGTCCCACGGGCACCTTCTCAGGCACCCAGGCATCATCTCTGCACTGGGATGAGCACACAAGCATCTCCTCCCCACCTCGGTTCCTGGACCATTCGGGCTCGCACTGCGCTTCAGCCCCTGCTCCATCGCGCACTCACCTCCCTGTCCTGCCCTGCTCTGCCCTCTGCTGCCTGCTGCCAGGGGCTTCCATCCCGACTGGGGCCTGCCCGCAACCAGGGGCCTTTTATCCCGACTGGGCTGCCGTGTCACGGCCCCACTGTGACGCCTGGGTGACACAGCCACCGCTGCCCCGCTGCCCATTGTGACGCCTGGCTGACACATTTCCTGCGTCCCATTTCCCTGGGACAGCCAAACACCTTGCTGGGCAACGCAATCACCTCCCTTGAAGACCAAAGATCTCCCGGGGGGACCCAAGCATTTTCCCAGGGCATGCTGCCATCTCCTCAGGGCGTTCAAGCACATTCCAGGAGCACACAGTCTTCTCCTGGAGGCACCCAAGAACATTCCCAGAGCACCCGAGCATCGATTTGGAGCAAGAAAGCACAACACAGGGGCACCCAGGCATGTCTCAAAGGCACCCAAGCATCTCCTTCGTGCAATCTAGCATCTCCTCAGGGTACACAAGCACCTCCAGGGGCATCCAGCTATCTTCCTGGGGACCCCCAGCACTTCCCTGTGGTCCACAAGCACTTCCCAGGGGGACACAAGCTTGTTTCCAGTAAACCAATGCTTCTCACCTGAGGAAACACACATATCCCCACAGCACCCACCCATCGTCCTCCAGCACTCAGCACTCTCCTTGCAGCATGCAAGCACCTCAGCAGGGCAAACAAACACCTTCTCAGGGAACTCAACAACACTCTTGGAGCGCTCAAGCACCTCCCTGCAGCACACAAACTGCTCTCTGCAGTACTCATGCACATCCTGGGGCAACCAAGTGGCCCCAGAGCAATAGAGCATCTTCCTAGAGAGCCCGAAGATATTCTCAGGGCACAAAAGCATCTACCCGGGGTACATAAGCATAGCCCTGGGCCACAAGAAAAGCCTCCCTGGAGCACACAAAGTTATCCCCTAATCACACAAAGTTCTGCCCCAGCCACCCAAGCATCTCCCTGCAGCACAGAAGCACCTGCCTGCAACACCCAAGCACCTCATTGGAGTACCCAAGATTCTTCCCACAGCACTCCTGCATCTGAGTGGAGAACGCAAGCATCTCCCCAGGGCTCCACAACACCACCTGGGCCACACAAACATCTCACTGCAGATGGGAAGCACCTCCCTTGGCACCCAAGAGCTTCTGTGGGATGCACAAGCTCCTGCCAGCCATCATCCGAGGGGACGCCAGCATTTTCCGTCTGGCGCCCAAGCATCTCCCTGGTCACCCAAGCATCTTCCTGGACATCCCAGCATCTCCCCGGGGCAAACGGGCATCAATCCACGTCACCCCTACACCTTCCCAAAGCCCCAAGGCTCCTCCCTTGCTCATTACATAATCTGTCCACGGGGCACACAAGCACTATCTTGGAGCACCAAAGAATCTCCCCAGGACACCCAAACACCTCCCTTCAATATGCAGACGCCTCCATGAGGAACCCAAGCATCTCCCCAGGGCACCCAAACATCTGCCTGGAGGACCAACACACCTCCCGACAGAACAGCAGCATCTCACTGCAGCACCGAAGCACCTCCCCTGGGAACCCAAGCACCTCCTGAGGCACACACACAGCTCCCCAGGTCTGCTCAGTGTCTGGGTGACACCAAGCATCCCCCTGGAACATGCAATTTCCTCCTTTTGGAAACCAAGCATGGCCTTGGCGCACACAAGCACCACCCTGGATCAGCCCTGCACAGCCTTGGACGAGACAAGAACCTCCCCAGGCACACCAGGCTCTTCCAAGGGCACTCAAGCACCTCCCTGGAGAACCCTGCAATCTCCATTTCAACCTTGGCTGCCCTGGGACATGCCTGGGTGCTCCACGGAAGTGCTTAGCTTCACCAGGGAAGTGCTTCAGTGTCCTGTGGAGATGCTGGAGTGCTCTGGGAGATGCCTGAGATCCCTGGGAAATGCCTGGCTACCTGGGGAAGATGCCTGTGGGATCCAGGGAGGTGCCTGAGTGACCTGCTGAAATGCTTGGGGATGTGGGAAGCTGCTTGGCTGCTGCAGAGACATGCTTGGACAACGCAGGGAGATGTTCTGGAGCTCCAAGACGACGCTTCTGTGCCCCAGGGAGACGCATGCTTTCTCCAGAGAGGTGCATGGCTGCTGTGTGCAGGTGCTTGGGTGTTCCTCAGATGATCCTGGGTGCCCCATGGAGATGCTTGGGTGCCCCCAGGTGATCCTTTGGTGCCCCTTGATTTGCTCACGCAGAAAAGATGGAGACTCAGAATGGTGCTTGGGCTCTCCAAGTATGTGCTTGGTTTCCCCAGGGTGATGCCTGGGTGCCACAGGAAGATGCTTGGGTGTTTCAGGAAGGTGTTTGGGTGGCCTGGGGATATGCTTGGGTGCTCCCAGGGAGGTGCTTGTGTTTCCAGGAAAATGCTCTGGGATGTCCAAGTATGCCTGGGGCAGACGCTTGGGTGCTGCACAGGGATGTTTGCATGCTCCAAGAGACACCAGGGTGGCTTGCTGAGAGACTTGGGTGCTCCAGGGAGCTTCTGGAATACCCCACGCAGGTGACCGGCTGCTCTGGGGAGATCTTTGGCTGCCTCAGCAAATTGCTTGTGCAGCACGGGGAGGTGCTTGTGCGTACCAAGGATGTGATGGGTGACACAGAGTGATGCTTGGGGATCCTGGGGAACTACCTCTCCTACCCCAGGGAGAAGTTAGGGTACTCCAGAGAGGTCTCTGCATGCTTCACAGAGGTGCTTTTTGAATGAGCGAGACGCTGAAAGAACTTGCTTGGGAGCTCTGGAGGGACGTCCAAGTACCTTGGGATGTGCTTGGGTTCCCTGGGGAGATGTTTCAATAATGCTGCAGTGGGGTGCCTGAGTGCTGTGGGGAGATGCGTGGGTCCTCCAGGAGGATGCTTGCGTTCTCGGGGGGTTATGCTTGTGTGCCTCAGGGAAATAGCTGTGTTCCTGAGGAGATGCTTTGCTGCTGCTGGGGAATCGTAGAATCATAGAATATCCCGAGTTGGAAGGGACCCATAAGGATGATCAAGTCCAACCCATGACACCGCACAGGTCTACCCAAAATGCTTGGGTCCTTAAAAGGGTCATGTTTGGATGCCCTGCAATGATGCTTGGGTGCTCCAGAGAGATGCCTGGCTGAGCCAGGCAGAACCTTGTGAGCTCAGGGTGCTGTTGGGATCTCCTGCAAGGTGCTGGAATGCCCTTGGATGATGCCTCACAGGTAGAATGTAGTGCTTAGGTGTCGTGGGGAGATGCTTGTCTACTCCAACACAAGGCTTGTGTGCCCTGGGGAAAATCTCGGTGATTTCAAGAGGTGCTTATGCTCCTTGGCGAGAGGCTTGGGTGTCATGGGGAGTGCTCCAGGAAGATGCTTGTATTCCCAAGGGAGACTGGTTCTTTCCCTAGGGAGGTTCATGTCTTCTCTAGGGAGGTGCCTGAATGCTCCTTGGCCATGCTCGTGTACTCTGGGGAGCTGCTTGGCTACTCCTAGCACAACAGAGTTGGGTGGTGTGGGGAGATGCTTGGGTGCTCCCAAGATGGGGAATGGTCTGGGGAATGTTTGGGTGCACCTTAGAGCACAAAAATCTATCCCCTCATCACACAAAGTTCTGCCCCAGCCACCCAAGCATCTCCCTGCAGCACAAAAGCACCTCCCTGCAACACCCAAGCACCTCATTGCACCTCACACAGGAACCTTCCCACCGCAGTCCTACATCTGACTGGAGAATCCAAGCATCTCCCCAGGGCTCCACAACACCACCTGGGCCACACAAACATCTCACTGCAGATGGGAAGCACCTCCCTTGGCACCCAAGAGCTTCTGTGGGATGCACAAGCTCCTGCCAGCCATCATCCGAGGGGACGCCAGCATTTTCCGTCTGGCGCCCAAGCATCTCCCTGGTCACCCAAGCATCTTCCTGGACATCCCAGCATCTCCCCGGGGCAAACGGGCATCAATCCACGTCACCCCTACACCTTCCCAAAGCCCCAAGGCTCCTCCCTTGCTCATTACATAATCTGTCCACGGGGCACACAAGCACTATCTTGGAGCACCAAAGAATCTCCCCAGGACACCCAAACACCTCCCTTCAATACACAGACGCCTCCATGAGGAACCCAAGCATCTCCCCAGGGCACCCAAACATCTGCCTGGAGGACCAACACACCTCCTGACAGAACAGCAGCATCTCACTGCAGCACCGAAGCACCTCCCCTGGGAACCCAAGCACCTCCTGAGGCACACACACAGCTCCCCAGGTCTGCTCAGTGTCTGGGTGACACCAAGCATCCCCCTGGAACATGCAATTTCCTCCTTTTGGAAACAAGCATGGCCTTGGCGCACACAAGCACCACCCTGGATCAGCCCTGCACAGCCTTGGACGAGACAAGAACCTCCCCAGGCACACCAGGCTCTTCCAAGGGCACTCAAGCACCTCCCTGGAGCACCCTGCAATCTCCATTTCAACCTTGGTTGCTCTGGGACATGCCTGGGTGCTCCACGAACATGCCTAATATCTAATGGAAATGAATGCTCTGGTAGTTTAAGACTGTGTCCTAGAAGATGCTTGAGTGCTCCAGGATGCTGCTTGCATGGCATGGGGAGATGCTTCAGTGCTCAAAGTGAGAGCTTGCGTTCTAGGGTTATGTGCTTGGGTGCCCTGGGATGCCTTCCCTTTTTTCCCCTGACTTTATACTTGGGTGCAAAGGGAATTACTGGCGAGCACCAGGGGAATATTTGGGATCCTGGGGAGATGGATGGGCACTCCAGAGGCTCTTGGGCACTCTACGGAGATGCTTGTTTGCTCTGAGGAAATGCTTGTGTCACCCAAGGAGATTTTTTTAGTGCCCTGTGGCTATGCTTGGGAACTTAAGAGGGGTGCTTGGGTGCCCTGGGGTGATGCCTGGGTGCTCCAAGGAAGTGCTTAGCTTCACCAGGGAAGTGCTTCAGTGTCCTGTGGAGATGCTGGAGTGCTCTGGGAGATGCCTGAGATCCCTGGGAAATGCCTGGCTACCTGGGAAAGATGCCTGTGGGATCCAGGGAGGTGCCTGAGTGACCTGCTGAAATGCCTGGGGATGTGGGAAGCTGCTTGGCTGCTGCAGAGACATGCTTGAACAACGCAGGGAGATGTTCTGGAGCTCCAAGACGACGCTTCTGTGCCCCAGGGAGACGAATGCTTTCTCCAGGGAGGTGCATGGCTGCTGTGTGCAGGTGCTTGGGTGTTCCTCAGATGATCCTGGGTGCCCCATGGAGATGCTTGGGTGCCCCCAGGTGATCCTTTGGTGCCCCTTGATTTGCTCACGCAGAAAAGGTGGAGACTCAGAATGGTGCTTGGGCTCTCCAAGTATGTGCTTGGTTTCCCCAGGGTGATGCCTGGGTGCCACAGGAAGATGCTTGGGTGTTTCAGGAAGGTGTTTGGGTGGCCTGGAGATATGCTTGGGTGCTCCCAGGGAGGTGCTTGTGTTTCCAGGAAAATGCTCTGGGATGTCCAAGTATGCCTGGGGCAGACGCTTGGGTGCTGCACAGGGATGTTTGCATGCTCCAAGAGACACCAGGGTGGCTTGCTGAGAGACTTGGGTGCTCCAGGGAGCTTCTGGAATACCCCACGCAGGTGACCGGCTGCTCTGGGGAGATCTTTGGCTGCCTCAGCAAATTGCTTGTGCAGCACGGGGAGGTGCTTGTGCGTACCAAGGATGTGATGGGTGACACAGAGTGATGCTTGGGGATCCTGGGGAACTACCTCTCCTACCCCAGGGAGAAGTTAGGGTACTCCAGAGAGGTCTCTGCATGCTTCACAGAGGTGCTTTTTGAATGAGCGAGACGCTGAAAGAACTTGCTTGGGAGCTCTGGAGGGACGTCCAAGTACCTTGGGATGTGCTTGGGTTCCCTGGGGAGATGTTTCAATAATGCTGCAGTGGGGTGCCTGAGTGCTGTGGGGAGATGCGTGGGTCCTCCAGGAGGATGCTTGCGTTCTCGGGGGGTTATGCTTGTGTGCCTCAGGGAAATAGCTGTGTTCCTGAGGAGATGCTTTGCTGCTGCTGGGGAATCGTAGAATCATAGAATATCCCGAGTTGGAAGGGACCCATAAGGATGATCAAGTCCAACCCCTGGCACCGCACAGGTCTACCTAAATTGGTTGGGTCCTTAAAAGGGTCATGTTTGGATGCCCTGCAATGATGCTTGGGTGCTCCAGAGAGATGCCTGGCTGAGCCAGGCAGAACCTTGTGAGCTCAGGGTGCTGTTGGGATCTCCTGCAAGGTGCTGGAATGCCCTTGGATGATGCCTCACAGGTAGAATGTAGTGCTTAGGTGTCGTGGGGAGATGCTTGTCTACTCCAACACAAGGCTTGTGTGCCCTGGGGAAAATCTCGGTGATTTCAAGAGGTGCTTATGCTCCTTGGCGAGAGGCTTGGGTGTCATGGGGAGTGCTCCAGGAAGATGCTTGTATTCCCAAGGGAGACTGGTTCTTTCCCTAGGGAGGTTCATGTCTTCTCTAGGGAGGTGCCTGAATGCTCCTTGGCCATGCTCGTGTACTCTGGGGAGCTGCTTGGCTACTCCTAGCACAACAGAGTTGGGTGGTGTGGGGAGATGCTTGGGTGCTCCCAAGATGGGGAATGGTCTGGGGAATGTTTGGGTGCACCTTAGAGCACAAAAATCTATCCCCTCATCACACAAAGTTCTGCCCCAGCCACCCAAGCATCTCCCTGCAGCACAAAAGCACCTCCCTGCAACACCCAAGCACCTCATGGCACCTCACACAGGAACCTTCCCACCGCAGTCCTACATCTGACTGGAGAACGCAAGCATCTCCCCAGGGCACCAAAACACCACCTGGGCCACACAAACATCTCACTGGACATGGGAAGCACCTCCCTTGGCACCCAAGAGCTCCCGAGGGCTGCACAAGTACCTACCAGGGTCGTTCAAGTATGTCCCCGTGCTCATGCACGCATCCCCAAGGGGACACAGATACCAAGGAGCAGGAACCAAGCATCTCCCACAGCACTCCAGCATCTCCCTGGAGCCAAGCATCACACAAAAAGCACCCAACCATCTCCCTGGAGCACCCAAAATCCTCCCTGCAGAAACAAAGCTTTAGCCTGGATCAAACTAGCCTCTCCCTTGCGCACACAAGCACATAGAATCATAGCATCATAGAATATCCTGAGTTGGAAGGGACCCTTAAGGATCATCAAGTCCAACTCTTGGCACCGCACAGGTCTACCCAAAAGTTCAGACCATGTGACTAAGTGCACAGTCCAATCTCTTCTTAAATTCAGACAGGCTCAGTGCAGTGACCACTTCCCTGGGGAGCCTGTTCCAGTGTGCAACCACCCTCTCTGTGAAGAACCCCCTCCTGACGTCAAGCCTAAATTTCCCCTGCCTCAGATTAACCCCGTTCCAGCGGGTCCTGTCACTGGTGTTAATGGAGAAAAGGTCTCCTGCCTCTCAACACCCCCTTACGAGGAAGTTGTAGACTGTGATGAGGTCTCCCCTCGGCCTCCTCTTCTCCAGGCTGAACAGGCCCAGTGACCTCAGCCGTTCCTCGTACGTCTTCCCCTCCAGGCCTTTCACCATCTTCGTAGCCCTCCTCTGTACACTCTCCAACAGTTTCATGTCCTTTTTATACTGTGGTGCGCAGAACTGCACACAGTACTCGAGGTGAGGCCGCACCAGCGCAGAGTAGAGCGGGACAATCACCTCCCTTGACCTACTAGCGATGCCGTGCTTGATGCACCCCAGGACACGGTTGGCCCTCCTGGCCGCCAGGGCACACTGCTGGCTCATATTCAACTTGCTGTCTACCACGACCCCCAGATCCCTCTCTTCTAGGCTGCTCTCCAGCGTCTCATTGCCCAGTCTGTACGTGCAGCCAGGGTTTCCCCGTCCCAGGTGCAGGACCCGGCACTTGCTCTTATTAAACTTCATGCGGTTGGTGATCGCCCGGCTCTCCAACCTATCCAGATCCCTCTGCAAGGCCTTTCCACCATCATTCGAGTCCACAACTCCTCCAAGTTTGGTGTCATCAGCAAACTTGCTCAAAATACCTTCTATTCCTACATCCAGATCGTTTATAAAAATATTGAAAAGTACCGGCCCTAAAATGGAGCTTTGAGGGACCCCACTGGTGACCGCCCGCCAGCCTGACGCAGCCCCATTTACCATAACCCTTTGGGCCCTGCCCGTTAGCCAATTGCTCACCCATCGTATGATGTTTTTATTTAGCTGTATGGTGGACATTTTGTCCAGTAGGATCCTATGGGAAACCGTGTCAAAAGCCTTGCTGAAGTCCAAAAAAATCACATCAGCTGGTTTCCCTTGGTCCATCATACGGGTGATCTTATCATAAAAGGAAATCAGGTTAGTTAGGCAGGACCTGCCCTTCACAAACCCATGCTGGCTGGGACCAATGACTGCTTTGTCCCCCAGGTGCGCCTCAATAAGTTCGAGAACCATCTTCTCCATGATTTTACCAGGCACTGACGTGAGACTGACAGGCCTGTAATTGCTAGGGTCTTCTTTCTGACCCTTCTTGTAAATCGGCACAACATTTGCCAGCTTCCAGTCTACCAGGACCTCTCCAAATTCCCAGGATCGTTGAAAAATAATTGAGAGAGGTTCCGCGATGACGTCCGCCAGCTCTTTCAGCACCCGGGGATGAATCCCATCCAGACCCATGGACTTGTAGGGATCCACGTGGAGTAGCAAATCCCGCACACGTTCAGGGTCGGCTGGGAGTTTGTCATCCCCACCGTCCCGGTCCTCCAGCTCAGGGCACCCTGGGTCCCGAAGCCCATCACCGGCATTGAAGACAGAGGCAAAGAAGGCGTTAAGCGTCTCTGCTTTGCCTATGTCATTGTCTGTGAGGAGACCTTCCCTATCAAGGAGCGGCCCTATGTATTCTTTAGTTCTCCTTTTTCCATTCACATATCTGAAAAAGCCCTTTTTATTTTCTCTCACAGACACAGCCAGCTTCAACTCTAGGTGTGCTTTGGCCACACGAATTTTCTCCCTACAAACACGAACAGCATCCCTGTATTCTTTCCATGACACCTGGCCCTCCTTCCAGTAGCGAAACACTCTCTGTTTCCGCCTAATCTCCATTAGAATGTTCCTGGTCAGCCACGCCGGCCTCCTGCCCCGCCTGCCTGACTTGCGATATTTAGGAATTGCCTGATCTTGTGCTTCTAGGAGGCATCGCTTAAAGAGTGACCAGCACTGGTGGACATCGAGGCCTTCAAGAGCAGTTTCCCAGGGGACCTTGCTGACTAGTTCCCTGAGCAGCCTGAAGTCCGCTTTCCCCATATCTAGGGATGAGGTTTTGGTGGCACTTTTCCTTCTGTCACCGTAAATTTTGAACTCAACCACTTCATGGTCGCTATGACCAAGGCGGCCACCAATCACCACATCTCCCACCAGACCCTCTCTGTTTTCTAGCAACAGGTCTAGGAGGGCACCTTTCCTAGTTGGCTCCGTTAGCACCTGCACCAAGAAGTTATCATCTAGGTGCTTCATGAACCTCCTGGACTTGCTCGTGTCAGCCGTGTGGCACTCCCAGTTAACGTCTGGCAAGTTGAAGTCCCCCATAAGGACAAGGGGAGTTAATCTCGAGGCCTCTCTTAGTTCTGTAAAGAATAATTTATCGGCGCTATCGTCCTGGCCAGGCGGTCTGTAATAGACTCCCACAACGACATCCCCTTTATTCGTTCGTCCCTTGATCCTTACCCAGAGGCTCTCAACTTTGCCATCGCCGACCTGAAGTTCCACACAGTCCAGCCCCTGCTTCACATACATCGCCACCCCACCACCTCGCCTACCCTGCCTGTCCCTCCTGAAGAGCCTGTAACCATCTATCGCAACACCCCAGTCACAGGACTCATCCCACCAGGTTTCGCTTATGCCGATGATATCATAGTTGCAGGACTGGGCCAGGACTTCTAGCTCATCCATTTTATTCCTCATACTGCATGCGTTCGTGTAGAAGCACTTCAGGTGCGTCTCCTTACACTCAGCACCTTGTGGATCTGCCCGAAGGACCTCACTGGCACACAGCCCCTCTGATTCTTGCGTACCTTCCCTTAGGTCTTCACCGGCGTGCCTGGTTTTAGCCCCTTCCCCCTTCGACTCTAGTTTAAAGCCCTATCTATCAGCCCTGCCAACTCCTGACCGAAGATCCTTACCCCTCTCCGAGAGAGGCACATCCCATCCGGTGCCATCAGGCCCTGTGTAGCATAGACCTTCCCGTGATCAAAGAACCCAAAGTTCTGCCGGTCACACCAGTCTCGAAGCCACGAGTTTATGTGAACAGCACGCCTTTCAGCTTCGATCCCCCCTATCGGAAGGACAGAGGCAAACACAACCTGCACCCCTGATCCTCTAAGTAGTCGCCCCAAATCCCTAAAGTCTCTTTTGATCGCCTTCGGACTTCTCGTTGCTACTTCATCGCTACCAGCCTGAAAGACCAGTAGCGGGTAGTAGTCAGTGGGCCGTACCAGGCGCTTGACTTTCTTGGCGAAGTCTCTCACCCGAGCCCCAGGGAGGCAACAGACTTCTCTGCGGGTTGGGTCCGGTCGGCATATCGGTCCCTCTGTCCCTTTCAGAAGGGAGCCCCCCATAACAATAGCCCTTCTTTCTTTTTTGAAGGATGATGTGGCAATGCGATGTGTAGGTTGCCTTGTCTTAGGCGCCCCCTCCAACTGGGACGGGTTTTTATCTACTTTGTCATTCAGATTGTCTTGTTCTAGTCCTTCATATCGATTATTTAAGGGTAGATGAGAAGGTGAGGTGGGCAGAGAGAGGGCTCGCCTACCACCCCGAATAGGCACCTGCCTCCATTCCCCGCCTTGATCTAGGTCTCCTCCCGCTGCCTGGCAGGAGGAGGGAACCTCCGTCTTCTGCATAACAGGAGACGCCTGTGCTGTGGCAGGCTCGTGAGCCTGCCTCAGAGAGGGTAGAGTGCACCTCCACCAGTCAATTTCCATCTCCGATTCCCTGATGCTCCTGAGCCTGTTCACCTCCTCCCGGAGCACCGCTACCTGGCTGAGCAGTTCTTCAACCTGGGCACACCTCCCACAGGCATACCCACCACTGCTGTCGGAGACCGACAGAAGGCTGGGGCACACTCTGCAGCCCAGGACCTGGACGGCTGCGTGTTTCCCGGAGCCCTCCGTCTGGTAGCCACCCTGGTGACCGTGGCTGGAGATGCCGCACGAGATGCGGAGGCCACGGTTTTCCGCCTGGTTGATACCATGGTCAGGTTCTACGCAAGCAGGTTACAAGCACCGAAGGGAGAGGCAGCTGCAACAGAGCGACGATGGGTCCCCGCCCTTCCTGCCCGCGCTAACTGCCTCGCTAACTGCCGCGTCACTCCCCCACGTCACTCCCTGTTTGCCGGCCCTGTTCGCCGCGCTCCTGGTCGCTCGCGCTCCCTAAGGGCTGCCTTTGAACGGCCGGGGGGAGGAGCTGTCGCTGACGCTGCTGGCTCCGCCTACGCCTCGCCAGCCTCCCTCACGAGGGCTGCCGGTGCCTGGCGGCTCCCTCACGTAGGCTCGATGCCCGAAAAATAGCCCTGCCTGTCCCGATCCCGCGCTCCGTTGCAGCACGCGTCTGCCCCGGAGCCGGTCGCCTCGGCAAGAGGCATCTCCTAGGGTACACAAGCATCCCCAAATAGCACTCAAGCATTTCTCTGGAGCCACCAAGAAACAGCCAGGATCACCAATCCATCTTCCTGAGACAGACAAAAAAGTCTCTGCATCACCCAGCTGTCTTCTTGGAGAAACCAAGCATCTCCCTGCACACCCAGGGAGCATCTGGACACAGCAGCTAAGAAGCCTGGGGAGCACCCAGATTCTCCTTGGCATAGCCAAGAACTTCCATCGAGCAAGAAAGCAGCTCCTGAGTCCCACGGGCACCTTCTCAGGCACCCAGGCATCATCTCTGCACTGGGATGAGCACACAAGCATCTCCTCCCCACCTCGGTTCCTGGACCATTCGGGCTCGCACTGCGCTTCAGCCCCTGCTCCATCGCGCACTCACCTCCCTGTCCTGCCCTGCTCTGCCCTCTGCTGCCTGCTGCCAGGGGCTTCCATCCCGACTGGGGCCTGCCCGCAACCAGGGGCCTTTTATCCCGACTGGGCTGCCGTGTCACGGCCCCACTGTGACGCCTGGGTGACACAGCCACCGCTGCCCCGCTGCCCATTGTGACGCCTGGCTGACACATTTCCTGCGTCCCATTTCCCTGGGACAGCCAAACACCTTGCTGGGCAACGCAATCACCTCCCTTGAAGACCAAAGATCTCCCGGGGGGACCCAAGCATTTTCCCAGGGCATGCTGCCATCTCCTCAGGGCGTTCAAGCACATTCCAGGAGCACACAGTCTTCTCCTGGAGGCACCCAAGAACATTCCCAGAGCACCCGAGCATCGATTT
This sequence comes from Anser anser, assembly GCF_964211835.1. Lineage (NCBI taxonomy): Eukaryota > Metazoa > Chordata > Aves > Anseriformes > Anatidae > Anser > Anser anser. The sequence goes on from NW_028153951.1 coordinate 248,270, forward strand.
GGAGCAAGAAAGCACAACACAGGGGCACCCAGGCATGTCTCAAAAGCACCCAAGCATCTCCTTCGTGCAATCTAGCATCTCCTCAGGGTACACAAGCACCCCCCAGTTTTGGGGGTTTCCCCTCAATTTTGGGTTTTCATCTCTCCATTTCAGCGTTCTTCCCCACAATTTTGGGCTTCCTTCTCCAAATTTGGGGCTTCGCCCCCCCCCCACATATTGGGGTTCCCCCTCCATTTTGGGGATTCCCCCCCAATTCCAAGCCCTCCAAAATTTTGGGGTCCCCCACCATCCTTTTTTGGCCAAATATTAAGGTTCTTTCCTCCAATGTTGGGGTTCTCACCACATTTTTGAGGTTCCTTCCCCTAATTTGGGGCTTTGCCCCCCGAGCTTTGGGGCTTCCACCCCAACTTTGGGTGTTCCCCCAAAGTTTTGGGATTCCCCCCAGGTCTGGGGGTCCATGTCCAATTGTAAAGTTTCACACTTACATTTAAGGGTTCTTTCCCCCAGTTTTGGGGTTGCCTCCCACAATTTTGCGGTCCAATCCCCCTTATTTGGTGCTTCAACCACCCAATTTTGGGGGTCCCCCACCATCCTTTTTTGGGTTTTCCCCTAATATTAGAGTTCTTCCGCCTGAATTTGGGGGTGCCCCCACAATTTTGAGGTTCCTTCCCTCAATTTTGGGGGGTCCCCTACCCTTCTATTTTGACCTTCCACCCTAATATTAGACCTAACCCCTATCAACCCTCACCCCTAACCCTAAGGCCCCCACGGATCTAACCCTAACCCCTGCACCTAACCCTAAAACCCCTAACCCTAACACCACTAGAAACCCTTACAGCCCTAACCCAATATAATTTACCACACTAAACCCCTTAAGACCTGTGCCTAAAAGCCCTAACCCAAAAAATTAAGACCCTCAGAACCCTAACCCTGGAGACCTTAACCCGAAAAAAAATATTAAAACCTTAAAACCCTAACCCTAAATACCTGACCACAAATAAAACCCTAGGACCCTAACCCTAAAAACCCTATCAACACTAAAACCCAAAAAACTCTAAAACCCTAACACACTAACCCCCAAACCCTTAAAACCCCAACCCTAACAACCTTAAAATCCTAACCCTGAAACCCAACCCTAGTGCCTTAGCCCTGAAACCTTAAAACCCTAACGCCTTGTTAGAAACACTCTGTAACCAATAACATAGGCTCAGGCAAGGATCTCAGTGAAGTAGCATTTTTATTCATGATTGCAATGGCAGGCGTCCCATGAGCCACCTACTAGTTCCATAACACAGTTTATATAATTTTTTTGTTTTTCCTCTCGATGACCGGGACCCTCCCCAGTTTCCCCATTGACTGGGTAATCCAGGTTCACAAACTATCCAGTGCTTCACAGAAAATATACAGCTGCTGGCCTGTTACAAGTCAATTTTATTTTTTTCTTGACTGTTTTCCTCTTTAAGGTGGTAATGTTTCTTACACCGTGATTTCCACCCTAGTGCTCTAAGGATTCTGGTTGTCTGCATTTTACAAGGTTGTCTGTTAAGCTTTCTTATCACTGCGAGCATATCTCAATACCACCATCCTTCCCTCTAAACGATGTAACTCTGTGCAAAAACATTTTTATTCCCACAACCTTGATCCCCTTACCCTATCCACACCCAGATGCAGACCCCAACTGTCCACAAGCAGCTCCCAACCCCCCCCGCAATGAACTGGACCCCACCCCACCCAGATGCAGGCCCCAGGCCCCAGCCCCAGCCCCCACGCCCCAGACTCAGGCCCCAAAGGCGTACAACCAGCTCCCACCTCCCCCCTCAAAGGGAGGCCCCAAGCCCACCAGAGGACCCTAGAGCGTACAAGCAGCTCCCAACCCCCCAGGCACAGGCCCCAACCCCCCCCCGAGACACAGGCCCCAAAGGCGTACAAGCAACTCCCCACCCTCCCCAGAGGCAGGCCCCAAAGGTGTACAAACAGCCCCAACCCCCCCCCCCCCAAGACCCAGACCCCTACAGTGTACAATCAGCTCCCAATCACCCCCAGAGGGAGGCCCCAACCCCCCCCCCCCCCCCCCCCCCCCCGAGAGGGAGGCCCCTAGAGTGTACAAGCAGCTCACAACCACGCCCAAGGCCAGCACCTACAGTGCACAAGCCGCTCCCAACCCCCCCCAAACACAGGCCCCAAAAGTGTACAAACAGCTCCTAACTCCCCCAACGTGGGCACCTACAGCAGACAAGCACCTCTCACCCCCCCAGCTGCAGACCCCAAAGGTGTACAAGCAGCTACAAACCCTGCACAAGGCAGGACCCTACAGTGTACAAGCAGCTCCCAACCACCCCCCAGATGCAAGTCCGAAAGGTGTACAAGCAGCTCCCAACACCCCCCCAAACGCAAGCCCCTACTGTGTACAAGCAGCTCCCAATCCCCACAGATACAGATCCCTACATTGTACAACCAGCTTCCAACCCCCCTATATGCAGGCCCCGACCCCCCCAGACACAGTCCCCAAAGGTGTACAAGCAGCTCCACACCCCCCCTAGACACTGGCCCCAACCCTCCCCCCAAGACACAGGCCCCAAAAGCCTGCACATATGCCAAGAAAGTATTAATGCAGGTGCCAAACGCTACAGACAGGTCCAAAAGCACAGGCACACGCCCCAGATGCTCGAGGCCGAGACGTAACTTAGCTTTCTGAATTACTGGAAAGCAGCTTTCGTTCTCAGCGAGGTGTGCGCTGGCCAGCCAGGATGGGGCTTCAGGCACCTCTTCACCTGTGGAAACACACTGCCATCAGACACCGCCACGCCAGACAAACTTTTCCTGTTAAAACACCCTTCTCAGATGCCGTGCGGCATTCAAGTGACCCGCTTTGCTCCAATTCTAAAGACTGATGTTACAGCCCACCTTGCCTGTGGCACCTGATAAACAGAAGAGAAAACAATCGCAGCGCTTGGAAACCATCCCTGCACGTGCTGCTCCTTGTCACTCTCTGGCCTCATCTCAAATCCTCAGCCACTTCTGTGGAGAGCCTGCCATGGCACCTGCAAAGCAAGACGGAGACCTTTCATCGTCACCTCACGCTACTTCACCATTCCGCTCCAACCCAGTTCATGACCAGCCCCCCTACTTACGCAGCTCTTCAGAATGCAGTTTGCTCCTTTGAGCCTGTGCGAGACACCTGTGAAAGAGGAAGAAAAGCATAGGCCAAGGCAGCATCCAAAGCCACAGCACAGCTAGGACAGTTACTCTCATCTGCTGCCTTACCTCTACCCGCTTACCTACCCCGAGGCAGATGCTTCCATCTACCCTCTTAAGCCAGCTACAACACCTCTAAAAGAGAACAGAGGGGACACTTAGAGTGACAGTGAGAACAGCAACCCAACTATAACTGCTCCATCTGTTCATCGCTCACCTTGCCAGAGGCAGCTCTGGGTGTGACGTCCCAGGTTGTACGCTGCGTTTCAGCTTTAACAAATGAAAACATAGAAGGTAATCATTCAGCTGCCAGCATTAGCACCCATCCCTCAACAACACATGGGACCCCATTTCCAATGTTATCGTTTCAAAACAGCAGACAACCTGCCTCGGCACCTCAGAAGTAGACCAAGCCAGTCACTGAGCTGCCGAACAAGTGCTTGACAGTTCCAGAAGGCGCTCTCTCCTTTGACCGGTTCCTCCTAAGGTTTACCTAAGACTGGAGGAAAAAAAAAAAAAAACTCCACATCTACGAGCTTTCAAGATTCAACGACAGACCTATCCTCTAGCACTATTCAAGCACTATGCGAACAGCTGCTCGCAAGCAGCTCAGGTCTCCCCCTCCACATTTGCCAAACACCACGGAGATGACTCTGTGCCAGCTGCCCTTCAGTACGTGCCCAGAGGCAGACCGGATGTCTTTGCCAAAACAGTCCGGACAATGTATTAGTACACCGATGGACTGCCACGTCAGCTACCATCACTAACTGCCAGGCAGGACAGCTCCAGGTCAAACACACACACACAGGCACGCTACAAACATTACGAACAAAACACAGAACACAAGGCGCAAAACAAAAAGACTCCCAGAGGGAAGCCCTACAGCGACAGCAAGTCAGAACAGGTGCTCTGCAGCAGACCCAAGGAGAGACTCAAATGTCACGACATGCAACTGGAAGCAACTGCCAGAACTGGGATGATGGAGGCATAAAAAGCCTGCCTTTAAGACAAGAGACCAGAAGGATGGGGAGTGCAAACCCCAGAAGAAAAATGCTTCGGAAATGAACTCCCAAGACAGAGCTCCTGATGAAGCCCACATGACTTCCGCAACAGCAAGGATGGAAACAGATGCCATCTGAAACCGAATATGATGCACAAGACCTGAAACACATCTGCGCTTTAAGCTGTGACTGCAAGACAAGAAGTGCTCAGATCAGCCCTACGATGATGAAACAAGCATTTAGGACCTTTGGTGTGGCTACCAAGTTGCCCATCTAATCCGTCCAGTGGAAGAAGGCAATGAGGATATCAAGACCTGAGGAGCGCATAACATATGATGATCACATCAAGACACATTTGATACAAAACAAATTACACGCACAGAAGAAGTGATCTCTCTAGGCTCCCACTGCAAGACAAGAAATGCTCAGCTTCCGATTGAGCATCAGCATTATTCCAGTGAGGTCAAGTGTTCAACACCCTCAGGATGGCTTCCCCAGGGCCTGCCAAGCACCAAGAGCAACAGCACAGACAACACAGAACATGGACACCAAGCTGGAACTGCCCTGCCTGGCACGTGCTCAAGCCGTACCTGACAGAATCCCACGCCCCCACACACTGTCTGACCGTAATCAATTCCAAAAGGCCCCATCCACTGCAATGACTTAAAAGCACAGACCCTTGCCCTATGTGTGCATTCAAAACCTGAAAGCAGACATAGCACTTGCCCCCAGCTTAGCTTGGGAATGACGGGAGGCAGGTTCCATCCTCATCAAGGAACACGAAGGCTAGCCAGGACATTGCTTCCGGCACGAGGCTCCTCTTCACCTGCAGAAATAAAGTGCCATCGGGCACTGGCACACCAGCCAAACTTCTTCCAGTGAAACACCCACCTCAAAAACAAAACAGTAGTCCACTGACCTGCTCTGCTACTGAAGTCAGATAGACAAACTCGAGACAACTGCCCGCCTTCCCCTGCCAACCACCCCCAAACACACAGTATTGGCCCCTGGACTCAATTCTCAGGGGTCACAATCCATCCTCAAGGTGGGCCACAGAGGCCAACTAGGATGTTCCCAGTATCTTCTTCATCCCCGGAAAAGAGGAGTCACCCAGAGATGGGACCAATAGACTACCAAACCAAAACCAATGCCCTTTTTCCAACTTTACTCCACTCACCTTCCCGATCCAGGCTTAGCACTTCCATTTACGGTGCTGAGCCAAGGTCACATAGCTTAAACCAAGGAGAAAGAACAAACAAACGTGACAATCCACAAAACAGTCTATACCCACTCCTCTTCTTTCCTCCCCTACCCCAACAGCCAAGAAGCCCCAGACCCACGTTCCCCAACCCAGTACCACCGCTTCGCTCATCTTAACATCCCAAGGAGATGCATCACGCTCCCAGCTCCTCTTGCGCTCCGAGCATCTCCAGCATTTCAGGAACTGGAACCGCTGATGCCTGGCACACCTCAGGAACGTGGCAGGAGGTGTACTCTGCTGTCGCAAGGTGCTTCCGAAGCCTGCCCAACAGGCAAAGCAGACTAACACAATCCACCGACCAACTCAGGGCTCACACTGCCTTCCTCTCACCCTTGTGCCTCATTCAAGTGTCCGTGCCCATGCCCTGGGCTACAAGAAACAAAAAGAGAAGGTCATATCCGTGATGGACACGCAAACAGTACAGCTCCTTGCAGAGGACTCAAACACAGAGATGAGAGCCAGAAAAAAAAAACACCCTCAGGTCCACAAATGCCAGAAGGCCATGAATGCACAGCAGCCCCAACAGGGGTAATCACAGACTTATCCTTTACAGATGAAAAAGGTGACCCCTGCTCAGTCTCTCCGTAATACTGCATTTATGCGGTCAAGCCCCTTGCGATGCGTACTGAAGCTCTTTGTGAAGCCTCTGGACAGATACACAAACGGCTTGATATATCTAGAGATTAAAAGATAACCCAAAAAAAAAAACAGCAACCATACCCCACAAGTTCCCAATAGGAAGTTAGCCAGCAACCCCTCCTAAACATACCCCTATTACGTGAATTCCAAGCACTTAAAATCTAGAAGGCTGCAAGGTCTAAAGACTCTACAGCCACCCAAACCACAGGCAAAAGCTCCAAAAATATAACAAACTGTCCCTAACCGTGAAAAAGACTACACCTTACACGCCTACTGCTACTGTTTTCAGACACATGCTTACACCGGGAGCTTCGATGATACTTATCTCCTAAACCCTGCTCCATCACTTTGCCACCAAGGTTGTAACTTTGATAATATTTGCCTTAATTCTGCAGAAATCATAAGGGACCCAGAACCACAAAGCAAACACACAAAGTAAGATTGCCATCCTATCCGTAAACATGCTATAACAATTACTCACCTGAAGAAGAGCTGCATGCAATACAGGCACCTATTACTAGATTGGTTTACTCTAACAGATCCTACTAGTTGTTACCTCACAAAGATGTGCAGACCGGTCTCTACTTGGAAATGCATCAGTCCATAGACTCTGACCCACCTAAAGACCTCTGCAACTGACTGAAGGAAAAACAAAGCACTTACCCCAAGGAGCAGCCCAGGCAGAATGAGCTCTCTGATGGGATGCCTGCGACTCAGTTACCATTAGGCCCTCCCTGGAACCCAAAGCCAATCACCTGGGAAAGGGGAGGGGCAAAGCACAAGAAAGTAGAAAGAGGAGAAGCAACAGCTGTGGTTTATGTATCTATTTATACGGCTTAGCTCAACAGCATGCAGGGTGCAGACAAGAGAACTGGGTTGTTTCTAGAAGCAACAATCCCCATATGTTTTGGCTTCAGCTTTGAATACCAAAAGCTTTTCTCCTCTACGACACCTGCCTCAGGAACCAAACAGCATTCAAGTGACCTGCTTTGCTCCTATTCTAAAGACTATCACAGCCCACCTTGCCTGCGGCACCTGATAAGCAGAAGAGAAAGCAACCACAGCAGCAAAAGCCACAGCACCCCTAGGACAGTTACTCGCATCTGCTCCTTTACCTCAGCCGCTTACCTACCCCACATGGCAGATGCTTCCACCTGTTCTCTGAAGCCACCTATAGCACCTCTAAAAGAGAAACTAGAATTTTACTCTATTTGATGTAGCAAAGTAAGTGCAGCGACAACCGCACCCCAAAAAAAAACAGCTACCTCTGTTCATCACTCACCAGAGTCACTCCAGAGGTAGCTCGGGTCATGACGTCCTGTACTGCACACTGCATTTTCCTTTGTTCAGGCTGAAACGCAGTCAGAAGATAAACATTCAGCTGACAGCATTAGCACCCATCCCTCAACAACACAAGGGACCCCATTTCCAATGTTATCGTTTCAAAACAGCACTCCACTTGCCTCTGTACCTGGAAGTTAGATCCAAGCTCCAAAGGCCACCATCACCCATGCCACCTGGGAATACTAAAGGACAAAATGATCGCTGTGCTTGCAAGCAACCACCTGCCACACTGCTCCTCTGTCCCAAACAGCCTCACCTCAGACCCTCAGAGGGAAACACCTGAATGTCTTCCCTTCGCTTCGGATAAGGGACGACCAGGCTGATAAAACTCTCACCTTCCCTGACTGCTCCGTGACACGGGGATTTCCCTGTCCAAGACTGCACCAAGCACCTGCAGAGACGAGAGAAAAGCACACCCTGAGGCACCTCACAGCCACAGCGTACCTGCTGCAATACCTCTCTCTTCCCAGCTCCTTTACCTCAGCTGCTCACCAGCTCGAACTGAGATTCTTCGCTCACAGCGCCGCGGCAAACTCTGCCCGGGCCACACAACACACACTGCACAAGCTGCATTGTTTAAGACACACGAGCTGGAACATTCCTGCCCAACAATCAGCGGCATCGCACAGGAAGGATGCCGCACGCTCCTAGAAACCAAACCTACCAGTCCTGAACAGCTCCCCTGCCAGACAACTCCCCACCTCCTCCTGCCAACCACGCTCAGCACACACACTACTTGGCCTTAAAAAAAAAAAAAAAAAAAGGTAACTCTGATATGACCCTGCTCAGTCTCTTGGTAATTCTGCGCCTACATGGTCAAGCCTCTTGTAGCGTGTAATCAAGCTCTTTTTAGTCCTCTGGAGAGTTACACAAGTGGTTTGATACATCTAGAGATTGAAATATAACCCAAAACCAGAAGTGTATCCCACCATCCCAAAAACAAGTGAGCCAACAACCTCTGCTAAACATCCCTCTAGTAAGTGATTTCCAAGCACTTAAAATCTAGAAATCCATAGACTCCAACCTGCCCAAAGAACCCTGCAACTGACTGAAGGAAAAACAAAGCACTTACCCCAAAGCGCAGCCCAGGCAGAATGAGCTCTCTGATGGCATACCTGGGGCTCATATACCATAAGGCCCCACCCGACACCCTGCCCCAATCACCTGGGAAAGCGGAGGGGCAAAGCACAGGAAGGGATAAAGAGAGCAGCAGCTGCATTTTTTTATTTGGTTTAGCTCAACATTGTGTGGAGTGTTACTAGAAGCAACAACTCCTGTGCTTTTGCTTCAGTTCTGATTATTGAAATGACAATATGACCAAGTAGGTAGTTAAAACTGTTTTTGACTGTAATACCCGAAACCTTTCTTTACATAGGTAGAAATAATCTAGGAGTGTAACAGATTACAAACCACAAAAATACAATTCAATGTAGTAAAACAACTCACAGGAGAAGTAACATACCTTAGTAGACTATCCAAAAAACAAAAGGCTATGCAGATGGGTCCAAAAAAGCCAACCCAATCAAGATCTGAAAAGGGTACAGACATTCTCAAAAGGAGCAGGGAAAAAATAATGGAACAGTACAAGCCAGAAAGGATGCTGAGCAGATTTAAACGATCTGTAAGACCTCAGGAGGGACCTGAGCAGAGCACGTAGGTCTTTGGAAAGTGGGGGGAGGGAGGGCAGGTTAGGCAGGGACTAGGAATACTAAGTAGAGGAGAAAATGAGTGTTGTGAGCCTGACGTGTGTACAAGCATCGTAAAGAGGGCTCCTGAGAGGACGGGGAAACAAAGGAAAAGCTGCTTACCTCTGAGAAGTCGTCCTTGATCTTTGTGCCACAGACATTTGTCTTGCATGCTCGGCGCACGATTTTAGGGGTCCCCGTACATTGAAGGCTTACCTCTGAGAAGTCCTACATGGCTCCACCTGCGTTACTGGTTTTTTTTTTGCCAGCAGGTGGTGGCAGAAAATCCTGAGAAACGGCAGACACAGCTTCCCAAACCGTTTTCTCAATAATGGAAGCAGTGCAAACCACGTGAAAAACCACAAGTGCAGCAGAAAAACGCACCCCACATCGTCTCAGGGAGGAAGTAACTGCCCTGAGCAACGTGCCCGTCCCAGGGTGAACCCAACGTGCCCAAGGCTTTGGGGGGCAGGCAGAAAAGGAACCCGAGACTCTTAGTATGTCTCCTGAGAATCGCAGCTTACAGTTACTCTATGTCTTCAGGTCTCACAGGATGAGGCAAAGGTATAATTAATTCCTTATCCATCTCTCTGGAAAGAGCTTTTCTCCTCTCTGTGACAGAGGAGAAAAATTTTATGATCGTGGGAGTCATTATACAAAGCCACACTCAGTGAATTCACTGTTACAGTTAAGATCGTTTTTAATCAAAAACACCTCGGCCGCAATGTTACCACTGCAAACATAGCACTGCACAAAAATTCAACTCAAGATAAAAGAACAATCATTAGCTTGAGTAACAATCAAACCTTGATTGAACTTGATTTGATTGAACTTGATTTGATTGAACTTGATTTGATTGAACTTGATTGAATTTGATTTTGATTGAATTTGAAAGAAATTTGATTGAACCACAATCAAACCCCCCCCCCCCCACTGATCCAAACCCAAAAATTCAGACCATGTGACTAAGTGCACAGTCCAAACGCTTCTTAAACTCCGACAGGCGTGGTGCCGTGACTACTTCCCTGGGGAGATCGTTCCAGTGCACGATAACCCTCTCGGTGAAGAACCTCTTCCTGCCCTAACCCTAACCCCTAACCCTAGACCCAACAAAAAAAAACAAAAAAAAAACACTACCCCTAACACTACCCCCAACCCTACCCCCAATCCAAAAAAAATAAAAAACCCTAATCCTAACGCTAACTCTAAACCTAACCCCCCCCCAAAAAACTAAACTTAAACCTAACCCTAACCCTAACCCTAGCAATAACCCTAACACAAAAAAATAAGTCTAATCTTAACCCTAACACTAACCCAAAAAAAAAACCACTAACACAATCCCTACCCCAAACCCTAACCCCAAACTAAAAAAAATAAAAATCTTACCCTAACTCTAACCCTAACCCTAAGCCTAAACCCCAAACCCTAACCCTAATCCCAACCCTAACCCCTAACCATAACCCTAACCCCAATCCAAAAACAATAAAAAACCCTAACCGTAACCCGAACCCTAAGCCCCCCCCCAAAAAAAACAACCTTAACCCTAACCCTAACCCTAACACTAATCCTAACCGTAACCCTAACCCTAACCCTAGGCCTAATCCTAGGCCAAGGCCTAACCCTAGACCTAAAAATCCTAACTCTAAACCCTAAACCCTAACCCTAACCCTAGGCCTAACCCTAGGCCTAAAAATCCTAACCCTAAACCCCAAACCCTAACCCTAACCCCAACTCTAACCCTAACCGTAACCCTAATCCTAACCCTAGGCCTCACCCTAGACCTAAAAATCCTAACTCTAAACCCTAAACACTAATCCTAACCCTAAACCCTAACCCTAACCCTCTCCCTAACCCTAGGCCTAAAAATCCTAACCCTAAACCCTAACCCAAACCCTAACCCTAACCCTAACCCTAACTCTAATCCTAACCGCAACCCTAACCCTAACACTAGACCTAACACTAGGCCTAACCCTAGGCCAAGGCCTAACCCTAGACCTAAAAATCCTAACTCTAAACCCTAAACCCTAACCCTAACCCAAAACCTAACCCTAACCCTAGGACTAAACATAGGCCTACGCCTAACCGTAGCTCTAACCCAAGGCCTAGGCCTAACCCTAGGCTTAACCTTAGGCCTAACAATCCTAACCCTAAACCCTAAACGCTAAACCCTAACCCTAACCATAAACCCTAAAACTTAACACTAACCCTAACCCTAAACCTAACCCTATCCTTAACCCTAACCGTAACCATAACCCTAACCCCCTAAACCAAACCCTAACCTAAACCCTAACCTAAAACCTAACCCTAAGCCAAACCCTATCCCTATCCCTATCCCTAACCCAAACCCTACCACTAACCCTAACCCTAACACTAACCCCTAACCCCTGACCATGACCCTGACCCTAACCCTTTGCTTAACCCTAGCCCCAGGCCTAGGCCTAGACCTAACCCTAGGCCTAACCCTAGCCATAGGCCTAAACCTAGGTCTAGGCCTAACCGTAGGTCTAACCCTAGGCCTAACATTCCTAACCCTAAACCCTAAACCCTAACCCCTAATCCTAACCCTAACCCTAACTCTAGCCCTAGCCCTAACACAAATCCTAACG